>NC_080670.1:108815152-109115152 GCF_030247195.1 Topomyia yanbarensis | reverse complement strand
GGGCAAATATTCCGTACAGCGAAAGGGGGAAACCCTTGAACCATACGCGAGAATGAATCAGTACGTGTACTCTTCCGACGGTGCTCAGAACACTGAATCCCAGCAATATAGCAATCATGCGGTCTGTGAAGATAAAATCTTCCAACCACGATGTTGCTTTTGTACTTCAACCTCTCTCTTCCCAACTCCTTCGGAAAACTATTACAATCAGCCTGCTGGCAGCTCAGGTTACTGGGTGCCTCGTTCAAACAACTTCGAAATGCAACGTCCCGATTATCGTGCACATTCTTCAGTGTACCAAAATGCGAATCAGGCTTCTTTGTCATCTCCAGGTACTTCTTTTATGCAACAAAAGTTACCTGAATGTGCCACAATTAGAGTTTTTCGAGGATCGTGTTATAATTGCAAGACAAGTGGACATCAGTGGAGAGACTGTCCGAATCCAAAGAGAATATTTTGTTATCGTTGCGGCATGGACGGAAAAATTATGAGATCGTGTCCCAATTGTTCGGAAAACGAGCAAGCGGAGCCAAGATCGTAAGGAGAGTTCTGGCTTCGGAAAACTTCTTAAACCTCTCCAATCTTCAATCATATGAAATATTGTACCAGCCAAATGATAATCGCCCTTTCGCAAGAGTGGAAATTTTTGGTAAACCCTATGTAGGATTACTTGATTCAGGAGCTTCTATATCCATTCTTGGAAAAGGCTGCTATGAGATAGCGAAACAACTAGAACTAACCTTATTCGATATAAATTCTTCAATTTCCACAGCCGATGGTTCCGTTCATGAGATATCGCACTGTGCTTATATTCCGTATACCTTCAAGGGAAAAACTGAAATAGTGCTTACGGTTCTCTCTAATGCCGTTTCAAATCCCCTAGTGCTTGGAATTGATTTCTGGAATTCGTTTGGAATTACGCCGACATCGGTGAGCGAGATTAATGCCGTGAAAATAGAGGAAAAGAAGGAATCTGAGTCTAAGTTAACCACTTGTACACATCAACAACAAAAGTTATTGGATGAAGTTATAGGTGAATTTCTTCCTTATATCGAAGGAAGCCTTACTCGAACAAATGTAACTGAGCATCATATCGATACTGGTTGTAATGAACCAATTAAACAAAAATATCATCCAACTTCTCCTTACATTCATATGAAAATTGATAACGAATTAGAGCGGATGTTAAAGCTAGGAGTAATACAGCCTTCGTCCAGTCCCTGGTCTAATCCCGTGGTTACCGTTAAAAAACCTGATGGTAGTGTTCGGCTATGCTTAGATTCGCGAAAATTGAACTTAGTGACCAAAAAGGATGCGTACCCGCTTCCGCATATTTCAGGGATCCTCGGTAGGTTCAAAGGAACAAGATACGTTTCGAAAATAGACCTTAAAGACGCATTTTGGCAAATCCCATTAGAAGCTAGCTCGCGAGAAAAAACAGCGTTTACAGTTCCAGGTCGCGGACTTTTCGAGTTTGTTGTTATGCCATTCGGGCTACACAATGCTCCGCAAACTCAGTGCAGATAAATGGATAAGGTATTAGGCGTCGATTTGCAACCATACGCATTCGTTTATTTGGACGACATTATTGTCACTACGGAAACATTCGAGGAGCATATAAAAATACTTCGGGAAATCGCGAAGAGATTGCGCGCTGCGCAGTTATCTATAAACATAAAAAAATCCCAGTTTTGTGCGCCGTCGGTGAAATATTTAGGTTTCGTAATAAATCGCGATGGCATACGTACGGACCCCGATAAGGTCAAGGCTATCGTTGATTTTCCTCCCCCATCGACCGTTAAAGACGTACGTCGACTGATTGGATTGGTTAATTGGTATCGTCGGTTTATTAAAAATTTCTCTACGATTATTGCACCGGTAACAGAACTTCTCAAGCAACCGAAGAAAAAATTTTGTTGGACGAAATCGGCGAATGATTCATGGAGCTAAAGAGCGCACTTTGCTCCGCCCCTTTGCTCGCGTGCCCAAATTACGATCTCCCGTTCTACGTTCAATGCGACGCGTCTGATGTCGGTATCGGTGCCGTTCTTTGGCAAAAACACCCAGAAGGTGAGAAGGTTATTACTTACATGAGCCAAAAATTAACAGCCGCGCAGAGGAAATTTAGTAGCACTGAACGCGAATGTCTAGCCGTGTTAATCGCGATCGAAAACTTTCGGTTGTATATAGACGGAGTCAAATTCACTGTCATAACCGATCACGAATCTTTAAAATGGTTAATGAGTATAAAGGACCCAATCGGTAGATTAGGTAGATGGGCCCTCAAGCTTCAAAGTTTTGATTATGTTGTGGTTCATAGGAAGGGAAAACATAATGTTGTTCCTGACGCGTTATCGCGGGCAATATATAGCATTATGTCGGTATCTGCCGGTGATAAATACGAAACGTGGTACCATGAATTATATAAATTAGTCCAAGAGGATCCTACTCAAACTCGGGATTATCAAATCCGGGACGGTAAACTATACCGTTACCAAAAATGCAATTTCGGCCTGTTGTATAACTGGAAACTGGTTGTCCCTCCGAACTTAAAAACTGAAATATTGAAGCAAAATCATGACGATGTTGCTCATTTAGGAATGTCGAAAACGATAAACCGAATCCGCGAGAATTATTTTTGGAAAGATATGCGTGAAGAAATTAAAAACTATGTTCGATCGTGTACGGTGTGTAAAGCCAGTAAACCCGTGAATGTTAACTCGCGAGCACCAATGGGAATGGGGAAAATAGCCAATTACCCATTTCAGACTATTTCAATGGACTTTATTGGAGTACTTCCACGATCAAAATTTGGAAATACTGTATTATTTGTGGTATCAGACTGGTATTCCAAGATTGTATTCCTTCATCCAATGCGGAATGCTGATACCACGCGAATGTGTAAATTTATTGAAGAAGAAATATTCTTAAAGTTTGGTGTTCCAGAAACAATAATTTCGGACAACGGTAGTCAGTTCATTAGCAAACAATTCCAAAAATTGCTAGAAACCTACGGCATCAATCATTATAAAAACGCAGTGTACCATCCTCAAAATAACCCCGCGGAACGCGTAAATAAAGTGATCGTGTCCTCTATTCGATATTTCGATTCGATTCGATATTTTGTCGTCAATAAGTGTGGACGTGTTTTGCATTCGCTCCCGGTATCGCGCGCTAAAGTTTGTT
The DNA here is from genome assembly GCF_030247195.1 of Topomyia yanbarensis. Classification (NCBI taxonomy): domain Eukaryota; kingdom Metazoa; phylum Arthropoda; class Insecta; order Diptera; family Culicidae; genus Topomyia; species Topomyia yanbarensis. The sequence continues at coordinate 109,111,966 of NC_080670.1, read as the reverse complement.
TAATTTTAATTTCACCAAGCGCCTCGTGCTAAAGTTTGTTTTGTTTCAATTTGACCGCGCGCCGCGTGCTAAAGTTTGTTTTGTTTTAAGTGACCGATTTTAAAAAAAGTGCGAACGATAATAAAATGAACTGCGAAATTTGTGCCTTGGACGCCTCTGCGGATTCGATTCTGTGGACGTGTGTTGGATGCCCAAGGAAGTATCATGCAGCTTGCATTGGCGTTACCGTGCAGCGGGGATCACTAAGGAGAAAGGACAGGAGATTGGTTGATGTCAACTCGTACATAATGCCATGCTGCGACTCGTGTCAGGAACTACTACATGGGAAAATTGCTTTCAACGGACTCGCCGAGCAGCAAAAACTTCTGGAAAAACAAATACGGGAGAATACTGAAGTGATTCATCAACTAACATTTCAGCAAAACAAGCCGGACCTAGTACATGAGGCACTCGAAGGCCTAGAAATACTTCTCACTACTGTGAAACAAGAATTGATTGCAATCAACAAAAATAGTAGTTTAGCCGGCAGTGTTATTGCAATAAAAAACCACGTTACCTCTCTGCTTGACACAGCAATTAAGTCAACATCAGATAGTGTATACGAATCGTTAAAAACGGTTACTTCGGAATTATCCGCTGATTTGCGTGACATGAACGCGGAAATAAGTCAGCTTAGTCAGCTGTCTTTAGACACAGCCAACAGCAATCCTCCAAATTCCACCCTAGGATACGAGATTCTCGACGAGTTGAAGTCGGTCTCAGTTGCCCTCAACGAAAACAAAAGCACCAGGCAACTACGGTCGTCACATGAATCAACGTTGCTGCCAGAAATTCTCAACGTGGTTAAATCGATGTCAGCATATGTATATGCGAACAATAAGACCGCGCAATTGCTATCGCCGAATGACTCACGCCCCAGTTTGGAAATTGAACTAAATAACGCTATTAACTCAGGATGGCGTTTCTTGGGCACAAAAAAAGTATGGAAAGCTGACTGGACTGAGTACGATGCGCGAGAAATAAATCGATTGAATCAACAAAAACAGGCGGATAAGGCTAGAAGGCGTAAAAAGAAACAAATATTTAGAAACCGGAATACTAATATTAAAAACAACAACAACAACAATATTTTTCCACCTGATCGGAGACCCCCTGCAACAATAAACGATCGTTATTATGGCCCGCCGGCCAATTTTTCCAATCGCAACTTCTTTAGTCGTGCCAGTAGCTCCAGTCATAACCAAAACCGTCATCCCAATCATAGCTGCAACACGAATCTTCTACCACCGGATAGAGTGCTTCTTGCAGCAGCCAAGGATCGTTTTTCCGGCCTATCTACAAATTATATTCCATCGATTCAATTTACACGAGGTGAGATTTTGAATCCCTACCCAGCACGTGATACATCAAGATCATCGCATCAATTAAATGCAGTAAATACGGAATGTTCGCCATCATCATCACAGTGTGAGGCATGCCGCTTTCAACATTCGTGTTTTCGGTAGTTTCGACACTTTCCTTAGAAGAAGAAAAAGACGAGTTTGCTGTTGAGCACAGTGTTTTCCAAGAATTAGATAATGATGGTAGACTTTCCAATACAAAAAAGACTGCGACAGAATTATTAATGTATTGTCAAAATTTTAATAGGATGAAAAGTCCAGCCAAAATGGCAGAAATTCATAAACGTATATTAGGTTCGTCATTTTTGGTTATATTAGGAACTGAAACTAGCTGGGACGATAGCGTAAAAAGTGAAGAAATTTTCGGCAGTGGCTTTAATGTATTCAGAGACGATCGAAATCTTCACGAATCTCAAAAGAAGTCTGGCGGGGGAGTTCTTGTGGGTATTTCGGCTCAATTTAATTCAGAAATTCTAGTCACAGTGAAGTTTAAAGAATTTGAACATGTGTGGGTTAAATCAAACATTGCCGGCGAAATGCATATTTTTGCCTCTGTATATTTCCCACCAGAGCATGCTAATATAACATCGTACGAAGCTTTTTTCCAAATTGCTGAACAAATTTTATCTGAACTCCCAGCCGAGGTTAAAGTTCACATTTACGGAGACTTTAACCAACGCAACGCAGATTTTATTCCGGACTCTGAAAACGAACATATTTTAATCCCAGTCGTGGGAGAAAACGAAACATTGCAGTATATTTTCGATAAAACTGCTAGCATAGGACTAAATCAAATAAATCACGTAAAAAATCGACAGAATTGCTATCTCGATCTTTTATTTACAAACATTCAGGAAGACTTCTGTGTATCTGAATCTCTAACTCCTTTGTGGAAAAATGAAGCATTTCATACTGCTATTGAATTTTCCTTATTCATCCATGAAATTCAAAAATCCAGCGACTGTGACTTTGAGGAAGTCTTTGAATACCATAAAGCCAATTATGACAATATTAGGCGGAAGCTAAGTAGTGTCGACTGGCAAAATAGCCTTAGAAATGAAGGAAATATTGTAACCGCAGTGGACGTATTTTACAAAATTATTTTCAAGATAATTTATGAAGAGGTGCCTATTAAGAAAAAAAGACGACACGGCAACTCGAAGCATCCCGTTTGGTATAATAGACAAATTAGGAGTTTGAAAAATAGGAAGCAAAAAGCCCATAAGCTATATAAGAAAAACCAAAATAATGAGAACTTGGAAAAATATTTCGACATTTGCGATAAACTAAATATGGCCATAGATTCTGCACTTGCGGATTATAACTCAAAAACGGAACAGCAGATCAAATCTTGTCCAAAGAATTTTTTCAACTACGTCAAAACTAAATTAAAATCAGACAATTTCCCATCAACAATGCACTTGGATGACAACGTACGTGATAGCTCGGAAGAAATCTGCAACCTATTTGCAACATTCTTCCAAGAAATATATACGACTTTTTCTGAACAAGACCGTGATCGCGATTACTTCGCTTTTCTTCCCGATTTTCCTTTGGATATTAGTGTCAATCATGTCATAGTCGAAGACATTTTCAATTCTCTAAAACATTTAGATGTATCAAAAGGTTCTGGCCCTGATGGAATCCCACCATTATTTATGAAAAACCTAGCAACCGAGTTAACTGCCCCATTGTTCTGGCTGTTTAATATGTCTTTGCAATCTGGACAGTTCCCTAAAATATGGAAAAAATCTTTTTTAGTGCCTATATATAAATCTGGCAAAAAATCTGACGTACGTAATTATCGTGGGATAGCCATAATCTCCTGTATTCCGAAACTTTTCGAATCAATCATTAACGAAAAAATATTTCTTCAAATAAAAAACAGAATTTCCAACCTCCAGCATGGCTTCTTCAAAGGTCGTTCGACCTCAACAAACTTACTAGAATTTATTAATTATACACTGATTGCAATGGATAATGGAAACTACGTGGAGGCACTTTATACAGACTTTAGTAAAGCATTTGATCGCATTGACATCCCAATGTTACTTTATAAATTGACAAAGATCGGCATTGAGCCTGGGCTACTTACATGGTTAGAATCATACCTCTCCGAACGTCAGCAAATAATTAAATTTAAAGGAAAGCAATCTAATCCAATTAAAGTCACCTCAGGAGTTCCACAAGGCTCTCATTTAGGCCCTCTATTGTTTATTTTATACGTGAACGATATCTCCTTCATTCTCAAAAAACTGAAAATACTAATTTATGCAGACGATATGAAACTTTATTTGGAGATAAGAAATGCCGAGGATATTAATACATTTCAAAACGAAATACAAATTTTCCACATGTGGTGTCAAAAAAGCCTCTTACAACTGAACGTGAAAAAGTGTAATTCAATAACCTTTAGTCGAAAACGACAAACACCGAATGTTGAGATTACCTTAGGAAATCAGACTGTAGTAAAGTGTGAAAGAATTAGGGATTTAGGTGTTATATTAGATTCAAAGTTAAATTTTATTGATCATTATAACACAATTATACACAAAGCTAACAACATGCTCAGTTTTATAAAACGCTTTAGCTATCATTTTGAAGATCCTTATACAATAAAAATATTATATATTGCATATGTTAGGTCGATATTGGAATATTGCAGTATTATTTGGTGCCCTTTTTCAAGCAGACATGAAGAACGAATAGAATCGGTACAAAAACAGTTTTTATTATTTGCCCTTCGTAAATTAGGATGGACAGCATTCCCTCTGCCATCTTATGAAGCACGCTGCTTGCTTATCAATATTCAAACATTAAACGAGCGTCGCGAATTTGCAATGCTCTCATTCATTAATAATATCGTTTCGCATCGTATCGATTCAGCTGAAATTTTATCCAAATTGAACTTTTATGCACCTTCACGACAGCTACGAAATCGAAGTATATTTTCAATAACTCCTTTTCGCACAAACTATGCAAAATATAGCCCCATAAATCGAATGATGTCTATTTATAATCACTATTGCGACTCAATTGATTTTACAATGTCTAAACTGAAACTAAAGCAATATTTTATACACAAAAGAAATTCTAACGCGTAAGAGGATGATTCTGTAAAAGCCGAAATTGCTTCATTTATACTAAATTCACGAAATATACACATTAGTAATTAAGGAAATCTGTAGTCTACATAGATTGACGAAATAAATAAATAAATAAATAAATAAATAAATATTCGCGCGTACTTAGGTGAAAATGCGTCCCATAAAGACTGGGACCGAGAAATCGCAAAAATAGGATATGCCATAAATACCAGTGTACACGAGTCTACAAAGCTATCACCGTACTTTGTAACCTTCGGTCGAAATCATATACGGTACGGGAAAATGTATAGAAATATCACGAATAATCCGGCTCAAAATGATACAGACGAACTGAATGATAGGTTGCAAACTTTAGGGAAAATCAAAGAGATCGTCGAGCGAAAGCAAAAATCGGCACATAACCGCCAAGTTCATTATTATAACACCCGTAGCAAAAATTTGTCCTCTTTCAAAACCGGAGATTTAGTATGGAAGAAGAATTTTTGCTTATCTAAAGCTTCGGAAAATTTCTGCGCTAAACTAGCTCCATTGTATGTTCAATGTCGTGTAGTACGAAAAACTGGAAGTAATACGTACGATTTAGAGGATATGAACGGAAAACCTATAGGAAATTATTCGGTTCAGGATATAAGGCCAATATAGAATTTAAATTTATTAGAATTTAGGAATACGGGTTAATAGGAAAATCAAAGTCTTCATAGGCAATGAAGCTCAGAAAAATCAATATCATTTAAAGTTAGGCGCATATTGGAAGTCTTTTCAGTGCGGAAAAGCAAATATGATTTACGGTTAAAAGTCTTTTCAAATGAAGAAAAGCAGTAATGAAAAATAATGATTAAAGTCTCCAAAGTGGAATGGGAGCATTGTTTGGGATGTTGAAAGTCTTCGATAATTAAAATCGAAGCACACACGGGACATTTGTAAAAGTCTCCTTCAGTGGGAGCATTTCCGCGATAAAATTGAGAATAACATGAAAACCATGATTTCTTTGCTTTAATTTGCTTAAGCAAATTGATTGTTTTGTGGGGAAAGAGGGGAATGTAATGGTTTGTTCAGGTCACATTCTTTTTGCTTACTCGATCTTGCAAATCCATCACCGTCAAACATTCTCGAGCACATGATAGACAATAGAAAGAAATTTTGTGGTCACTGTGGTACCTATAAAAAGAGGCCAGCTGCGCATTATCGGTGTCATTTCTACCCGCACCACCGGACGATCAGCAGTAAGCAGTCAGCCAAGCAGCCAGCTAAAGGGAGCTGAGGAAGGACTACGATCATCGGTCGGGTAACGTAGTGGACGGCTACCCTAACACAGTCGTCAGCCAGCAGCACGCTACACCGCTGCTATCGAGAGCCAACCGGCTTCAGACGCGCTCAGCATCTTGAGTCAGCACCATTGGTTCGAGGCACGAGCAAACAGACAGCAATACCGCTGTTATCGAGAGCCAGCCGGCTTAGACAGACGCGCTCAGCATCATCGGTCCAGGGTACGGACACGGACCATCCAAATCTTGCAAATTTTATTGCATTAATAGAAAAAGAATTAATTAGAATATTTTCCTATCGACGCAACGGCGTACGATCAACTAAGCAAACCGACGTAAGTGAAATAATTGTATGGCCAAATTAGTGCATAGCAGTGATTTTGTGATTTTAACACAGCGTTTTCAACGGTCGGTTTTTCTGGGCTGATAATTTCGGCAGCAACGAGCGACAGCGGCTGAAAAGGTAGGCGGGATGCCAGCCGAGGGCACACGCTAGAAAAATCGAGACTCGCGAGTGAAGAAAAGACCACAGAATGGACCGTTAGGGTATTAGAAGCAATTGATAGTAAATTAAAGTTAAATGATTAGATGATTGGCCAATGAAAGAGAATGTAGTGCGTGGGCGAGAAAATTTTGACGGTGAATAGAAACGTGTATTGAAATTAAAAAGCGGTTTTTCTTTGTGTACCTGAACCAACCTTGCTTAACTGATTGGGTCGAACCTGCGGCGGCCGACGAGTAGCTGGGCAAAATTAACGGTGGAAATTTGGCAAATCCCTTCCGGATTTGGCGCTTAAGCCAGATTTTAGCAAAGAGTGTTTGGTTTCGGAGTTCACTGAAGAATTGTTGTCTAATGTTGAGTTTCCACCGGGAGAACGTTACAACGTCGCATCGGTTTCGAGAGAGCAATCACCACCGAGAAATTTTTCATAGAAGTAGACGTCAGTAAATCGGACGTCACATTCCACTCAGAATCGCCGGACCAACCACGGCAACCTACCGGTTGGCCAGAGAGAAATATAGCGAAAACCGAAGAAAAATCGGTATTGTGAGAATTTTTTCCTGGGAACTTACCGTCAACGTAAGCTGAATTCGCCACAGAGATTAGACTGAGTAGACCGCGATGAAACACGTACGCTAGATCCATCTTTGGGGACTAGACCGAATAGTTCACGAACAAATCGGTAGCAGAATGAATCATCGGATTTTATACTAATTGGCGCAAATCATTTTTTTTTAAATTTTGTGAAAATTGTCTCATGGCCCAAATACATTTCTGTGATTACCTTGAGATGATTTTCGTAATGGGTTAAAGGGGGGTAGTGTTGCAGGGACCAAGAGTGTAATGAAATGTGAGCCAGAGGGGGAAGTGGAGAAGTTGATGGAGGACGCAATTTGATATCCATTTCAATGGATTTTTAACCTTTGAGGTATTACGATTGTAAAGTACTTTATGAGAAATTCCTGCATAGCCGCAGTAATCAACCTGTGACTCCAGAACCAAAAGTCAGATATGAATAAAATTCAATGGCAGTCCATGAGAATATTGTATTTTTCATTTGAAATCAGTTTTGTAAACATTGGTCAAAAATTCGCTGAGGAAAAGGTGTGACATTAACTTAGGAACTTGACGAATACCCCGGGGCATCAAGAATCGTCGTAGGTGGTCAATGTGGTCAAAGCTGCTTTGAATAATTATTAGTGATCTAGACCCGCAAGTAATGGCACTTTCTAAATAGGTATTACCCTTTTTGGTCATCATGATGTTACTAGTTCATATAAGAATTTGCTGTGTGCCCGGACTCTTCAATCCGTAACTCCGGCACCGGAAGTCCGATCGACAAAACATTCAATGGCAGCTCATGGGAGCATTATAACGTTCATTTGAAATTAAGTTTGAGCAATTTAGTTCAGCTATCTCTGAGAAAAAATGAACGAGTTTAGAAAATACATACACACATACACACACATTAAGACATTTGTTGATCTCGACGAACTGAGTCGAATGTTATTTGAGACTCGGTCGTCAGGGTTTCGCTTAAAAAACGATTTTCATAGTGATTGCATAACCTTTCTATTGAGAAAGGCAATAAATTCAAAGGATACATCCTAATAGATCCGGATTTGTCACCTATTGCTAGCACCTTCTGTACAGGGTCATACGCCAGAGCCGTTGGGGAATAGGGGAAGCCATGGCGAAATGTCTGAAAGAAAATAAAAACCTAACATTATTATTCGTACGATCGATGGGTTGTAATCCACGAGTTATAATCGTTCGTGTTAGACCTAAATGATTCAAATATAAATGTATATTATTATAGTTTACTAATTTATAATCTGATTAGCCTAGAATTATATTACCTTGTCCTTCATTTAATTTACTATATAACATTGACGGTAAACGATCATCTAACGTTCAGGGAAGATCACCTCGCTCGTTCGACTTGGCACGTTTCCAATGCCGATTCAACTTTGCGGGTTTACCGGGTTCTTAAGTTACCGATTACCGTCCTGAGGGTGATTTGAGAGCTTCTTGTTTTGGAAAATAATTTTGACTGGGCAACTCAAATAATTATGACCAGGGAATAGTATAAAATTAAGTTTTGTTTTTTGTATTCCCTTACGGGAATTTAATATTGCATAATACCAGGCGTTTGGTTTCCTATCCAAAAGACAAGAGTTCGTTTTTGCTCTCTCGTTAGCAATCCTGAGCTTCTGTATTTGCTTCCCGCAACATCACTCGTCAGTTGCTTTGACTGTTCACATGTGTCGTGTGAACTATTTGGATATTTTTGTGTCTAAGTAGTGCTAATTTGGGTACTAGTTTAGAACAGAGTTACATTCTGTAACATTAAACTGCAAACACTCATACCTTTCGATGTATGTTCCCTCACTGCGTCGACAACACACACTGTTATTGAAGCTATGAGAGTGCCACTGCGAAATATGTTCTCTCATTTCGCTCTTTTTCTCATATTTCTTCTGTTGAATTCCATCAAAATCTCGCTGAGACAGTCAATTATAAAAATGATCTTCGTTATCGTCAATTTTTCATTCCAAGAGCATTCATTCTAAAATCTAAACTATCTCTCATGTAACGAAACTATGTAAGGTTTGCACGCTTATAACTCCGATATTACTAGATGGATTTTAACCATTCATACACCAACCGATTCAGAAACACCTAACTTAAATATTGGTAATAATTTAATATCTCCCCAATAAAAGTAGACTTTTGGAAATTGGTAAAATTAAAAAGTGTTATATATTGACTTACCAGCTTTTAATCCACTAGCCAATGCAGAAACTGAAATCTGCAAGCAGTGTGAACCAAAGGGAAACTATGCCGGCTAGACACTATTTGTAATGAGGGAAACGGTGATAGAGTAAGTGAATTAGAATGGTTGTAGGTCTAAATCGAACTGAGGCGAGATCGCCTAAACCGATCTTTTTATTCTTTGGTTTTCTTGCTAGCAACAGTGGGGAATTTATTCAATTGACCCATTAAGGTCTCTCCATGTTTGTGCTTAATTGATGCTTTCCTAGACTGATATTCTTTGCTGGTTTTTGGAAACCCCAGTAACTCCTGTTCTTCTTCCATATTATTCGAAAACTTCCCCGAGGAAGTCATAGTTAGAACGTTTGGTCTTGTGTTAAACGTTGCGTCCTTTGACATTCGAATTTGATTTCGATGGGTTTTCGCCTGAGTGCTTCCAATGATGATCTGGAATATAATGTAAAAAGCACGAAAACTAGTTTTGAGCCTGCAATAATGATTGTTTTTCTGTGATGACAGCAGATGCATTTACATTCGTAACCCAACTTTGTACCCGGAAACAAGTGCTTTTTGTTCTCTCCGGTGTGGTTTAGTTTTTTCGGTAGTACGAAGGTGCTTGCTGTGGCAGAGGCTGCAGTAAAGCATTAGTAATAAACAGTCCCGCGAGTGATAATTATTACCTGCGATATCGGTGCAGTGAAGTTACTAAACAGTTTTGTTGCCTGAAAGACGGCTTTGTTTAGACGAGCTATATCAGCTCTATTGTGTGAAGGTCACGCGGGTGACGGATAAAACAAACGAAGGATCAATTGACCTACCAGCTCGTCAGGAACCAACTGGTGAAGTGTTTTGTTTTTTACTTTTCTTATCGATTTTTTTTCTTTTTATTGCTTTTGATTTTTTATTTTGATTTAAGTTAAACAGTGCGGTCGAGCGTGTTGCTCCCGCAACAAAATGGAACAAACAGAAGGATCACCCTCCGAAGACGAATATTATGGGGAAGAAGAACATATATCTGATACTGAGACAGATAATGTTATGGTCGATCCACTTCCCCCCAATGTCTCACAGCCCCCCCCCCCCCCGAGTAAAGGTTTACCAGGATGGATCCGCTGGTCCTTGGGTGGTATACTTTCGGCCCAAAAATAAACCGTTAAACAGCATAACTGTTGCACGGGAGCTGACAAAACGTTACTCGGCCGTAACCGAGATTAAAAAGGTTCAGTCAGATAAACTGCGCGTAGTCGTTACTGACTTGAAACAGGCCAATGATATCGTTAGCAATAGCCTTTTTACGCTGGAGTATCGCGTCTACATCCCTTCTCGTGATGTGGAGATCGACGGTGTGGTAAGTGATGCGGGTCTAACTGTCGATGATCTGATGAATGATGGGGCTGGCCGCTTTAAGGACCCTAACCTTCAATCAGTTAAGATTTTGGAGTGCAAGCAATTGCACTCAAAGTCCATCGAAGATGGTAATTACTATCCATCAGACTCGTTTCGCGTAACCTTCGCCGGATCTGCACTTCCGAGCTACGTTGAAGTGGGAGGAGCTCGTCTACCTGTACGCCTGTTTGTACCGCGGGTCATGAATTGTTCCAATTGCCAGCAGCTAGGTCACACGGCCACCTACTGTAGCAACAAGCAACGGTGCGGTAAATGTGGGGAACGTCATGCGGATGATACTTGCAGTAGGCCCGCTGAGAAGTGTGTTTACTGTGGGGAGAATCCGCATGCACTTTTGACATGCCTAACGTACAAACTTCGCGCGGATAAACTGAAGCGATCCGCCAAAGATCGCTCCAGACGCTCTTACGCAGAAATGCTTAAAAGAGCTGTTCCACTTATCTCCGAAAACCCATTCGCTCTCTTGCCAACTGACGATAATGCCTCTAACGACCCTTGCGAGGGGCATTCTTTGGCTCCGCTTGGAAACTCTAGGAAAAGACCTAATCAAAACTCACCTGAACTTCCTCGTAAGGGTCCTAGGTTGTCCCAAACAAGGGTACAAAATAAAAATAATTCATCAACTGGAAGTGCTGGTACAAATCCGAAGATAATACCTCCTGGTTTTGGGAAATTGAGATACAACCAGGAGTTCCCAGCACTCCCCGGTGCACCAAAAATCCCAAGTGCTCCAATTTTACAGTCAGAAACTCACCCTAAAACGGGATTCCTTAAATTTTCTGACATTGTGGACTGGATATTCACAGCTTTCAACATTACCGATCCTATGAAAAGCTTGCTGGTTGCTATTCTACCAACAGTAAGAACATTTTTAAAACAGTTGACTGAACAATGGCCCCTCCTTACAGCGATCGTATCCTTCGATGGCTAACTTATTAGACGGAATCAGGGATCTGATCACTGTTTTACAGTGGAACTGCAGAAGTGTTATCCCCAAAATCGATTCATTAAAACACTTGCTAAATTACAATCATTGTGATGCATTTTCCCTATGTGAAACATGGCTAACTTCTAATATAAACCTCAACTTCCACGATTTTAACATTATCCGCTTGGATCGAGAAGACTCATATGGGGGGGTACTTTTAGGGATCAAAAAGTGCTACTCCTTCAATCGAATCAACCTCCCTTCGACGCCAGGCATTGAAGTTGTCGCTTGTCAAACAACAATCAAAGGCAAAGATCTTTGCATTGCTTCTATTTACATTCCTCCTAGGGCCATGATGGGATATCGAAGATTCTCCAACGTGATTGAACACCTTCCCTCGCCCCTCCTGCTTCTTGGAGACTTTAACTCTCACGGTACGGGGTGGGGCTGTCTATACGACGATAATCGATCTTCGACAATTCAAGAACTTTGTGACAACTTCAATATGACAATTCTGAACACAGGGGAAATGACACGGATCCCTAGACCACCTGCGCAAGCAAGTGCACTGGAAATATCATTATGCTCGACATCACTACGGTTAGATTGCAAGTGGAAGGTAATATCTGATCCCCACGGTAGTGACCACTTACCAATTGTAATTGCAATCACCACTGGTTCAAGACCATCGGCACCAATCAATGTTCCCTATGACCTCACACGAAACATTGATTGGAAGAGCTACGCTGCTGCGATATCCAAAACTATCGATTCAACACAGGTACTTCCCCCGGAGGAAGAATATAAGTTTTTGTCCAACTCGATTCTCGATAGCGCGATTCAAACTCAGACGAAACGAGTACCCGACGCGAACACCCAAAAACGTTCTCCCAACCCGTGGTGGGACAAAGAGTGCTCAAACGTGTACGCGGGGAAAGCTGCCGCGTATAAAACCTTCCGGAACGACGGGTTAGTTGCTAGTTATCGAGTGTACGCGATATTAGAAAAGCGAATGAAAAATTTAATGAAAGCTAAGAAACGCAGTTACTGGCGCCGGTTTGTCGACGGGTTAACAAGAGAAACATCGATGAGCACTCTTTGGGGTACGGCCCGACGTATGCGAAACCGAAACAGTACTAACGAGAGCGTGGAATATTCAAACCGTTGGATATTCGATTTCGCCAAGAAAGTTTGTCCGGATTCCGCCCCGGCACAGAAAATCTACCGCGCCGCGTCGCCTTACAATACCGCGAACGAAACACCGTTTACGATGGTGGAGTTCTCACTTGCTCTCTTATCATGTAACAATAAAGCCCCGGGGCCAGATAGAATCAAATTCAACTTGTTGAAGAATCTGCCAGACTCTGCCAAAAGACGCTTGTTGAATTTATTTAATAGGTTTCTTGAGGGTAACATTGTCCCACATGACTGGAGACAGGTGAGGGTCATCGCCATCCAAAAACCAGGAAAACCAACCTCCGACCACAATTCGTATCGTCCGATTGCAATGCTGTCCTGTATCCGGAAGTTATTCGAAAAAATGATCTTGTTTCGCCTCGATAATTGGGTCGAAACAAATGGCTTACTGTCAGATACACAATTTGGCTTCCGCAAAGGCAACGACGAACGATTGCCTTGCGTTGCTCTCAACAGAAATTCAAATGGCATATGCTAACAAAGAGCAGATGGCATCAGTATTCTTGGATATTAAGGGGGCTTTCGATTCAGTTTCGATCAACATTCTTTATGAGAAGTTGCACCAGCATGGTCTTTCGCCAATTTTAAATAACTTTTTGCTAAACCTGTTGTCTGAAAAACAAATGCATTTCTCGCATGGCGATTTATCGACATCACGATTTAGCTACATGGGCCTTCCCCAGGGCTCATGTCTAAGCCCTCTCCTCTACAATTTTTACGTGAATGACATTGACGAATGTCTTGTCAATTCCTGCACGCTAAGGCTGCTTGCAGATGACGGTGTGGTCTCTATTACAGGTCCTAAAGCCGTCAACTTGCAAGGACCACTGCAAGATACCTTGGACAATTTGTCTGCTTGGGCTCTCCAGCTGGGTATCGAGTTCTCCACGGAGAAAACTGAGCTAGTCGTATTTTCTAGAAAGCGTGAACCAGCGCAACTACAGCTTCAATTAATGGATCAAACTATTGCTCAGGCTTCAACATTCAAATATCTCGGGGTATGGTTCGACTCTAAAGGTACCTGGGGATGTCACATTAGGTATCTGAAACAGAAGTGCCAACAAAGGATCAACTTTTTCCGTACAATAACTGGAACATGGTGGGGTGCCCATCCAGGAGACCTAATCAGGCTGTACCAAACAACGATATTATCAGTGTTGGAGTACGGATGTTTCTGCTTTCGCTCCGCTGCGAACATACATTTCATCAAACTGGAGCGAATCCAGTATCGTTGCGTGCGTATTGCCTTGGGTTGCATACACTCGACCCATACGATGAGTCTCGAAGTGCTGGCGGGCGTTCTTCCTCTGAAAAATCGATTTTGGGACCTCTCATATCGATTACTCATTCGATGCGATATTCTGAACCCATTGGTGATTGCAAATTGCGAAAGGCTTGTCGAGCTTAATTCTCAGACCCGATTCATGTCCTTGTACTTCGATTACATGGCACAGAACATCAATTCATCTACGTATAACGTCAACCGTGCTCATCTCTTAGATACTTCTGATCACACTGTATTTTTCGATACATCCATGAACGAAGAGATTTGTGGAATTCCGGATCATATTCGCCCACAAGTGGTCCCAAATATTTTCTATAACAAATACCATCAAGTCGACTGCGCCAAAATGTTCTACACTGACGGATCAATTCTCAACGGGTCCACAGGCTTCGGTATCTTCAACGAAAATCTTGCTGCCTCATTCAAACTCAATGATCCTGCTTCAATTTACGTCGCAGAATTAGCTGCCATTCAGTATACTCTCGGGATCATTGACACCCTGCCCTCAGACCATTACTTCATCGTTTCGGATAGTCTCAGCTCCATTGAGGCCAGCCGTGCGGCGAAGCCTGGAAAGCACTCACCGTATTTCCTGGGGAAAATACGGGAATATCTGAGTGCTTTATCTGAAAAATCTTACCAGATTACCTTGGTTTGGGTCCCGTCACATTGTTCTATTGCGGGCAATGAGAAGGCGGACTCTTTAGCCAAGCTGGGCGCATTAGAAGGCGACACTTACGAAAGACCAATTTGCTTCAACGAATTTTTCAGTATCTCTCGTCAGAGGACGCTCGATAGTTGGCAAACCTCATGGAGCAATGGGCATCTGGGACGGTGGCTACATTCCATTATCCCAAAGGTATCAACGAATGCTTGGTTTAAGGGGTTGGATGTGAACCGGGACTTTATTCGTACGATGTCAAGGATCATGTCCAACCATTACTCGTTTGACGCGCATCTCCGTCGTATAGGGCTTGCTGAAAGTAATCATTGTGTTTGTGAGAACGGCTACCACGACATCGAGCATGTTGTTTGGCTGTGCACAGAGTATTGTGTTGCCAGGTCCCAACTAATAGATTCCCTTCGGGCCCGAGGTAGATCACCCTATGTGCCAGTCCGGGACGTCCTGGCAAGCCGTGACCACCCCTATATTTTTCTTATCTATATCTTTTTGAAAACCATTGATGTCCAAGTTTAATCCATTTTCCCCTCTCTCATTCACAGTAGAATCTCACCAACCTATCCCTGTATCTACAATATGGCATTGCTTCACGAGTCTTCGGTGCATACCCTTCTTAATAACCGTCTACCCAGAACATCATGACATACCTCACATGCAGATGATATAGAGAACATCATGACAGTATCAGAGTGCCAATAATTATCCGAAATATCGACCCTCCCCTCGCCCCTGCGATTACAGGCTGGAAACTACAACACTACAACAAAGTGTGCATATCCGCCACAATGATCAATCAGCAAACGATGATGTCAATTACACAATATGTATCCCACTTCCTACCTTTTTCCTTTACTTACATAAGAGGGGAGCAAGCCGCCCCTAAATACGGCTTTTCTTTCCCCCACTAACATGTGACATGTAATTAAAAAAAATGAATTATCGGCCTCGTTAAGCTAAAGCATTTGGGCCTAAATAAACGTATTTAAGATAAAAAAAAAGCAGATGCATTTTATAACCCAACTTGGAAATAATTAAATATGTCAAAATCTTTGGTTTGATTGAGAATATTTTCTCAGATGGAAAATGTCCATCCTAATGCTCCTGTAATTGAATAAAAGTAAACTATTCTGGTCTTCCAGATTTAACTCGGACACTTACGGTTTTAGCATATAGTTTTGTAAGATATCGTTAGTAATCCTTGCTAAACTCTCCTCCTGTCTGTTGCTGTATGGATTGTAAGGCGTACTCTTAAGCACCTTGATCCCCTGCCACTCCAAAAAGTTTACAAAAGCATGCGAGTTAAATGGTGGACCGTTGTCCAATACTAAAACATTCGGTATCCCGAATCGAGCAATATAAATTACTAAGCATTTCAAAACATTGTTACAGTCCGTTCCTCTCTTCATACATTCTACTTCAATCCATTTGGAGAAGCTATCTACTACTAGCAGAAAAATGTGATATGCAAAATGAAACATTTCAACATGTATGTGACTGAACAATTTAGTTGTTGGAATCCATTTAGATTTTGTTTTCAGTTTGAAAACCACCGCCAGGCTGTAGGTACTGTAACTTTTACCAACAAAAAATTCTATATCATTGCTAATAAACAAGTAAACCGACCGTGCTTCAAGGTGTTTCATAAGAAGTTGTAGAATTGAATTTTGTAACTTTAATGGTATTATCAACCTTTCTTGGTATAGCGGGCAACCCTCAAATGATTCAATATCGTATTGGTTAGCGAAAACGCTTGTGAACTTTTTGTCTATTATCTTTTGCCATCCATTTTTCATAAAGAATATAACCTCCTTTAAAAACTTGTCATTTTCTCTTTCTTTGGTATTTAATTTATAATTTAAAAGCAAATCTTTATTAGCAATGTATGTTCTTGATAAATTCTCCTTCCCGAACTTTTGGTGCTGGCTTTACTAGACCAAATCTAGAACAGGAATCCGTACATTGGCCATTTGCCCTATTTTTCATATTGTTAATTGAAAAGGTATCTCTCCATTTAGAGAAGAACACATCTAGCCATGATCTACCCATTAGGGGAACAAACGAATTATCGCTATCCAAAATAAATAACCTTAAACTTCTCTTTAAACCATTAAGTTCCACAAAAACATCCGTTTCTCCAACTATTCTCAATATTGACCCACTTACTACCATTAATTGTTTACCACATTTATTCAAAGTATTTTTAAAATTGGATGAGTACTGTAATTTACTCATCACAGAGACGGACGCTCCACAATCAATTTCCATGTCGATCAATTTATCTTCAATTTTACATTGTTATTTATAGAATTAATGGAGTCCACATGCACACAATCTAAAAATTCGGTACCTGCTTTTTCTTTTGTATCTGATTTATTTTTCGTATCCGTATCCATTCTATTTAATAGCTCGCTCAGATGTCTATCCGCGCTTGGTCTAGGTCTGAACAAATCCACTACGTTAACCATATCGTTTTCCAATTTTCGCAAGGCACAACATTTACTTTGTATGTGTCTCTTCTTTTTACAAAAAATACAAAAGGCATTTGACAAATGTGGTTGTTGTCTAAAATTATACCTATAGTTGCTATAATTTGAATTTACTCTTCCAGAACTCTCAAATAACGCATTGCTTCGACCTCTGTAACCTAAACAACTTTTCACTGGCCCTAGATTTACTGATGTCCAATTTGAACATCATTGGCAATTCTGTGTAAATGATTTATTTCTAGACTATTGGTGGTAGAATCCAGGACTTTGACATTTGTAGCTGCAATCACCCATGTTGCTATAATCTTCTCAGCAGATTCGAGAGTGAGGTCATCCTCATTTAAGAGTCTTTGCTGTAAGGCTTTATCTCTTAATCCAGCAACTAATCTGTCCCGAATTGCCACTTGCTTATGATCCCCGAAAGTACAAAAATCTGCTTTAAGTTTAACCGCTAATATGAAGTCCTCAATTGTTTCATCTAATTGCTGTGTTCTCTGATGAAATTTAAATCGTTGAATTAAATCTGATTCTACTCTATCTAATCTCAGCTTCAATTTAGCTACCATTTCACTATACGGGGCGTCGATTAATTTTCCATTTGGAAACAAAAGCTTTAATTTTTCAAAAATAGTGGTACCACCTAACGTAACGAAATGTGCCTTTTTGGATTCCTCGGTAACGTTATTATTGTAAAATAATACCCAAGCCTCTCTTCCCAATCCGAGAAGGATGTACCCTTACGGTATGGCTCTATTGTCGTAACCATATTAGTCATATTAAAAGTTCAGCAATTTATATATATATATATATATATATATATATATATATATATATATATATATATATATATATATACATATATATATATATATATATATATATATATATATATATATATATATATATATATATATATATATATATATATATATATATATATATATATATATATATATATATATATATATATATATATATATATATATATATATATATATATATATATATATATATATATATATATATATATATATATATATATATATATATATATATATATATATATATATATATATATATTTATATATATATATATATATATATATATATATATATATATATATATATATATATATATATATATATATATATATATATATATATATATATATATATATATATATATATATATATATATATATATATTAGGGTGTCCCAAAATAACACCATGCTAAAAATTCATCGGGCTCACTTCTTAAATGAAAGATTAGGGTATCAGGGCCACTTTCTTCTTCGGAGTGAATTTGCTAAAACGCTCCCTACTGGTGGCGATTTTTGATTTTTTGAAAAATGGGCAGATTTTGGGTAAAATTTCAAATTCATACCTGTGGAAGTGCTCCTGAACTGTCTTAGATTTTTCAGCATTTTTTAATTTTTCTGGAGATCAAAATGGAGAAGTTTGGTTAGTTAGTTTGTACAAATTTTGAAGTATAAAGGCGGCAGAGCCATTAAAACTTAGTAAAAAGTGTAATTTTTGGTGTTTTTCATTAGTTTTTCTTCAAAACAGGGTATCTACAAATTTTAAAAGGTATAGAGAACACTTCAAATAGTTGAGCCAAATAAAGGGGCGTAATTTTGTTGAAGAAAGTGTATAGCCACGGTAAAAGGGGTATGAGTTATATTAGTTTTTGTTATATAACCTTCGACATTTTTAGCAATTCATCAAAAATAACAATGTTCCAAAAAATTAAACAATTCAAATGTGCTTAGATCACATATTGTTTTTTGGAAAATAGAAGGAAAATGATTTAAATCGGCGTTTCCTGTTTGCCTTTAGCGCGTCAGGATCGTTTTTAATGAGAATTTGATGATTTTTTGTACCATCAATTATAAAAATAATGAGAACTTTACTAATGATACCAAGTCTCAATTTATTTTTAGAAAAGTTAATTCACCATAATTACTTCTTGGAGGCTTTTTACCAAAATTATTGTACTAGAAGATACGCTGTTTTCTGTTGTAAAACTTTTTCGAAAATACAAAGCCTTCAAAATTGACTATTTCGGAATTGTGTGATCTAAAACGTAAAGATAAGTTTTTCAACATTCACCCCACCCTTCTGCATTTATTTTTCACTCTGATGTACCTAACATAGAAATGAGACTTCATATACAAAATCTGAACACGTTAATCAATTCGGCATGCAAATATGCGCCATAACTGGCCACTAACTCGACAAATTTGTTTAATTTTCATGATTTTCAACCCCTCTAGGTGGCTATTAATATACTAAATAATTTTAAAAAATCGTCAAATGCTCATAAAAACCGATTCTGATGTAGTAGAGACAATAAGAAAACGCCATTTTTCATCATTTTCCTACTATTTTACGAAAAACAAAATTTGGACTAAGCACACTGAAATTGCTTTATTTTGTAGAACAGTGTTATTTTTATGAATAGCATGAAATGTCAAAAGGTTATCTAGCAAAAACTTAAATAACTCATACCCCACTAGCCGTAGCTATACATTTTCTTCAGCAAAAATACACCACTATATTTGGCTCAATTACTTGAAGTGTTTCCAATACTTTTAAAATTTTGTAGATACCCAGTTTTGAAATTATGAAAAAAACCAAAAATTACACTTTTTACTAAGTTTGCAAGGCTCTGTCGCTCTTATAATCCACAATTTGTACATACTAACTAACCAAACTTCTCCATTTGGATCTTCAGAAAAATAAAAAATGCTGAAAAATCTAAGACAGTTCAGGAGCACTTCAACAAACATAAATTTGAAATTTTACCCAAAATCGGCCCATTTTTCGAAAAATCAAAATTCGCCACCAGTAGGGAGCGTTTTAACAAATTCACTCCGAAGAAGAAAGTGGTCCTGATACCCTAATATTTCATTTAAGAAGTGAGCCCGATGACTTTTTAACATGATGTCATTTTGGGACACCCTAATATATATATATATATATATATATATATATATATATATATATATATATATATATATATATATATATATATATATATATATATATATATATATATATATATATATATATATATATATATATATATATATATATATATATATATATATATATATATATATATATATATATATATATATATATATATATATATATATATATATATATCGCCACAATATGGCGCTAATAGCGTTAAGCGATGTTAAGAAAATAAAACCTGTTTCAATCCACCTAGAGGTGCAATTGTGCCTTTCTCATTTCTCCAAACTATGATTTAATAGCTGGTTCGTACAATATAACATTATGGAAATGTCATTCATTCTTATTACACTTGGTAAGTATATATAAGAGCACCTTTTTGCATTCATCGCGGTATCGGTTTGAATCGGAGTTTTCTATGTGATCGCACTCCACAACCCGTAACTCCGGAGCCGGAAGTCGGATGGAGATGGATTTTAATATCAGTTTCCGGGGACGCAACACCTTTCATTTGAGACTAAGTTGGTCAAATCGGTCTAGCCATTTTCGAGAAACCAATATAACCGTTATTCTGAATTTGGATGCTTCAGGATCCGTCGATGGTGGCCAGTGTGGCCAAATAGACTTTGAATGGCTGTTGGGGACCTAGATCGACAAATTCAACAGTTGTGTTTACATTTTGGAAAAAAAAATCACCTTTTTACATTCATCGCAGAATTCGTTAGAATCGGGATTTGCTGCGTGATCGTACGTATCACCCTGTAACTCAGGAACCAGAACTCGGATCCAAACAAAATTCAACAGCAGCTGATGGACCTTTCATTTAAAATTGAGTCAAAATCGGTTCAGAAAATTCCGAGAAACCGATGTGGACAAATCAACAAATTTTGTTTTGTAACCATACTCTTCAAGTCGTAATCCGGAACAAGATGTCGGTTGAAAATGAAATTCAATAGCAACCTATGGGAATATTATACCTTTCATGTGAATCTTAGTTTGTAAAAATCGGTTCAGCCATCTCCGAGAAACCGATGTGTACATTTTGTTAACAAATCCACACATACACACACATACATACATACATACATACATACATACATACATACATACACACATACATACACACATACATGCACACAGATATTTTGCGATCTGGGCGAACTGAGTCGAATGTTATATGAGACTCGGCCCTCCGGGCCTCGATTAGACAGTCGGTTTTTGGAGCAATTGCATAACCTTTCTATATAAGAAAGGCAAAAGAATAATATTTAATTAGCTTAATAAGCATGAGTTCAATGTTATCTTCATGTGATTATAATTTGGAAAGGTTGGTGGAATGGGTTTGAACGGTGAGTGAGTAGTAGAGTGGGAGTGGAGGATGCGTCAAAATTTTTTCATCTTATTTCGGTATACAGGATGGATGAACGAAATGCGGGCTTGAGGGTGGTCCAAGAGGAAGGGAGTGATGAAGGAGGGAGGTGTAAGGGCAAGGCGGGTGGTGGGGAGGGGCGGCGACGCAATACTCAACTGCATATTTTGCCTTTCATTTGAGACTTGGTATGAGAAAATCGGTTCAGTCATCACCGATGAACCGATGTGACTTTAATTGTAGAATATTCCCGGAATTCCGGACTTCCGGAATCGTCGATAGTGGACAATATATTCAAACAATGTTTGATTGGCAATCAGTGATCTAGATATGCGATTATAAGTAATTTGGTGACCATTTCAAAAGTTTTTAGCCTCTGAGGTATTACGATTGTACCGATTTATATGGGAAATTCAAGTGTATCCTTACTAACACCCCTGTGACTCCGGAAGCAAGAGTCAGAACCGAATGAAATTCAGCAGCAGTCAATGGCATTACTGTATCTTTCATTTGAAATCAAGTTTGTAAAAATCGGTAGAGAATTCGTTGTGGAATGGGTGTGATATTAGCTTAGGAACTTGGCGGGTTCCCCGGGGGCGTCATGAACCGTCATAGATGGCCAATGTGGTCAAAGCTGCTTTGATTGACCATTAGTGATCCAGACCCGCAAACTAGAGTAATGTTACATCAATTTTAATATGTTTTACATCATTTGAACATCATGGTGGTACCAGTTTATATGGGAATTTGCTGCGTGACCGCATTCTTCAACCCGTAACTCCGGAAGTCGGATCAACTAAAAATTCAATAGCAGCTTATGGGAGCGTTATACCTTTCAGATGAAACTAAGTTTGCGAAAATCGGTTAAGCCATCTCTGAGAAAATTGTGTGAGTTTAAATGACACACACATACACACACACACAGACATTTGCCGATCTCGACGAACTGAATCGAATGGTGTATGACACTCGACCCTCCGGGCCTCGGTTAAAAAGTCGATTTTTACAGTGATTGCATATGCTTTCTTTATATGAGAAAGGCAAAAAGGATGAAAACGACTCACCGAGTTTTTGCAGATCTCACCCGATTCGACCCTTGCCGATTTAAAATTTTCTGCTACTTTCGACCTTCGTCGGATTGATGTTCGTCGGAATACTCGACCGTAGTTGATTCACTCCAAGACCTTTGCCGGAACACTTGACTCTTTCGCCGGAATACTCGATCGTTGCTGATTTACTCCAAGACCTTTGCCGGAACACTTGACCTTTGTCCTTCGCCGAAATACTCGACTGTTGCTGTTGCACTTCACAACCTTTGCCGGTATACTTGACCTTCGTTGTAGATATTTTAACCTTCGCCGGAACACTCGACCTTTGTCGGATTGCTTGTCGGAGAAACTGAAAAATTCTGCCGTTCAACCGTTAAACTCTCGGTGCAGTTTGCTCCTTGTCCAGAATATAAAAGAAAATAAAATTCATCAGAATAATGCTAAAATGCGTTTCGAATTGTCTCAAAAGAAACAAAAGGTCAATTGTTTTAATCAAATGCTATTGTTGTATAGAATAGACGCCACGCTTATGAAACAAAATGCCGGTAAACGAACAAATGTGAGCGCCCAAAAATCACGTTAGCTCGAAGAAGGTAAATCACAAGGAAAAAAATAATATTTATCACATTCACCTTTTTCCTATAACCGAAAACCACCTATACGTACTTTACCTTAGTGCCACTTACCACTCAGCTAGTGAGAAACAAAAAAATCTTTCCCGTCTTTATTGGTGTCACTTTTTCAAGTTCACTCTACCTAGCTATGGCTGAAATATGGAAACAAAAGGCTATATGCGAAGCAGGCCACGAAAAACCCTTTTTACTGGGCTCTACTTGTTTTACCTCGTCGCCAAATTGTTATATATTTACTTACCAGCTTTTAATCCACTAGCCAATGCAGAAACTGAAATCTGCAAGCAGTGTGAACTAAAGGGAAACTATACCGGCTAGACACTATTTGTAATGAGGGAAACGGTGATTGGCGATTTGCGGCAAAACCAAAATTAGTCATGCGACATCTATGATTCAGCACATGAACTGGTAAAGTGATACAGTTTGCTTTTTTTCACCCGCAAGTGAGTCGTAGCTTACAACAAAAACTTCATTTTCTTCTCGGAAAAAGCTTACCACTGCCAAAATATGAATGAAACGAGTAAGAAATTTAGTTTTATTTGCAATTATTCTGAAATTACAGCCATTTGCAACTATTTGACTCATACATTTCTTCGAAATGTATTCGGGGTATTATTGTGGTTATCAAAAATCGTTCCATAAATAAAGTTCCAACTTGAAACCGAGACCCAATCAGTACCAATGTCAAACCCCTTCATATTTTGGACTACCTAGGAGATTCAGTGAAGACTATCAGAGAGAAGGATCGGCTGTGTATGATACAAAGCTGACACTTTCCTATTAACCAGATATATTCTTTCCTCGCGTGATCCGGAGAGTTGCATGAATTTACACCATCTCATGAAGGTTTAGCTTAACTTAGGAGGAACTGGAAATGATGTTGCGGCGGCTACGTTGCTCAACAAATTACATTTTGGAACAGCACACATATAGCTCTGCGAATAATATTAGAAACCACTATGTTTTACAACCTTTTCGCAAGATGTTTACTCATCATCTTATAAAATGATGGTTTTCCATCATTTTCATTAACAATTATCAACAAATTGGTCGGTGATTTGGTGTTTAAAAGTTTTTTTTACCAATGTTTACAGAAAATATATGCACTATGACAGAACAGAATCAAATCAGCAACACTTTGCTTCCAGCGCTATCTGTGAGCGGTTTCAACGTAGAATCGCCAATAGAGTAAGTGAATTAGAATAGTTGTAGGTCTAAATCGAACTGAGGCGAGATCGCATAAACCGATTTTTTTATTCTTTGGTTTTCTTGCTAGCAACAGTGTTGCCAAAAACTATTATTAATTTTATCAATAGCTTATATCAGATGTATAACACTTTATAACAGTACATAACAAAAGTTCACGAAAAACGGGAAAATTACCATTCGTGAGGCAGATTTCTAGACACAGCCGTCAATAGAGGGCAGCTTAGTGGCTCAATGAAACACGAAAAGTCATAAATAGAAGCGACGCATGTCCGTTTGAATCAGTTGTTGCTCTTATCCCATACGAGCAACATCGTCTCCGGGCGATGCAATAAG
This sequence comes from Topomyia yanbarensis, assembly GCF_030247195.1. Classification (NCBI taxonomy): domain Eukaryota; kingdom Metazoa; phylum Arthropoda; class Insecta; order Diptera; family Culicidae; genus Topomyia; species Topomyia yanbarensis. Next base: position 109,087,360 of record NC_080670.1, on the reverse strand, counting down.
CGCTATCGATTTTCGGTAACGTTGGCATTTGCACACACTCGCACCTAAGTGACTAAACCATATACGGTTAGTTTATAAATAGAGGTGACGCGTACACGTTTGAATCAGTTTTTGTTCTTATGTCGAACGGGTAAGATCATGGCTGCAGCGTCTGGGCACTACAATAAGCGGTAGACACTATGCATTTTCGGCAGCGGTGGCCGTGTGCGGAATTTTCGGGTACCAGCACGGTGTCACAGAAAGATTTGCAAAGTGGGTGGGTGGGGTGGTTTGAATTTAATTCAATACGGTGTGTCCTGCTTAAGAGTGTTGCGTTTGAAAAACAATATATTTTTTTTTGCATGCGTGTGCGTTGTATTGTTAATCCATGTTTACGGCGCTTTGTAGCTGCGTAGGGTAAAGAGCCTATTGGTTTTCATATGTTTAATATTTCGATTATAAGTGATATATATATATATATATATATATATATATATATATATATATATATATATATATATATATATATATATATATATATATATATATATATATATATATATATATATATATATATATATATATATATATATATATATATATATATATATATATATATATATATATATATATATATATATATATATATATATATATATATATATATATATATATATATATATATTTCGGTTATATGTTTTTTATCAGTAAGGCATCTGACAACGTGCTTCTGTAGTTATTGCACTGTTCAGCAGCGTAGTATTTTATATAGGAGAGTACACCCATGTTTTTTCGCGGATTTTGAAATTTACGCGGTTTTCATTTACGCGTTTTTTTGAAATTTACGCGGTTTTCATTTACACGGCCTGTATCCCCGGTGTAAAAAAACCTGAGTGTAATTGCATCGGAAACAATCACATTCCCAGCAGAACTTTTTGTTTTCTAATTTAAAACACTTTTGTTTCGTACTGCAAACAACGGAAAATTTTGAAACAGAACTTACCGTCCCAGCAGCAGTTTAAGCGGGTGTTCTTCAAATTCAAGCCATGTCTTAAGCGTTACTGGACTTGAACATGTTTTCCCAGTTTATCCAGTCAGAGTATCTGTCCTGCACTATGTATTAAAAACGCAGATCTAATTGCGTTTTAAAGTATACAACAAATAGAACGGTTGGGTATACTAATTTAAATTTTAAAATAAATCTGTTTTAAATTATGAAACAAACCGCTGTACTGAAGATATAATTATGTCAGTCCTATTACCACATAAAACACCTATATAACATAAAACGCTGCAGAATTGGTTTAATAATGCAATGTTTACACTACAGAGTTATAACACGTTATAATAATTAGCAACAAGAAAAATGTCACCAAGATAGCATAAAAACCCGTTTTAACTGGTATTGCGAACGTTTATCAAATAATTTCATTTTTTCCACCACCAATCGATCAAGAAATAACCTTAAGATTGTTTACTTAAGTTCATTAGTACATTATTGAAAATTTAAACGGAAAATGAAATTTTATATTTCATGGAGAATCTGTATATTTCCATTGGCGGGCGTGGGCTTCCTCATCACAGTCCTCAATTTGGAACTTTCCTTTTGAATATATTTTCTGGACCGACCAGCCTATTTTACTAGATGGATCAGCCAAATAATGCCAATCACCTAGTGAGATACTTGATTAATTAATAGATTACCGTTAAATGACCTTCAATAAATTATGTTTTAATGGGGAGGGTATATAGCAAATTGTAACATATGAAAACAGGCGAGTGAGCAAGAACGTGAGTCGATATGTGTGATCAGTGATGTACCGATGGGAAAAATTCCATCTTCCCGGGTTTTTATTTTTGGGTTTTAACCGGGTTTTTTTCCCAAATCATTTTAACCCGCACGAAATATGGGTTTTTTCGTTTTATCGAATGTATAATGTTCATTTAATGTTTTTTATCCTTTCGGCAGTCGTGCTAGTACACTGAGTGCACGCTGCTCTGAAAATCTAGCGAAATCGTCTTAGGGCACCAGCGGCTGCTCATTCAGTGGGCTATAAGCGCTACTTCCGGAGGGTTAAAGAATCTTGCATTTACATTTGAGAGACCCAAAATAAAAGTCGCAAGGTATCTTAGCATGTAAAAATCGAATATAAACATCAAGCGTAAAAATCGGATAGAGATCCTTGAGCATGACAATCGCTTAGAATATTCTCACCCGAAAAAGTCGACAAGGATGAACCTCCAGTATAATTCGCTCAGATTAAATTCCGTACAACGTTACATTCAAGATTAAAAGTTGGATAAAGAAAAATCCTTTGTAAGAACCGGATATACTTTTTTACGGTTTTGATTCTGTAGGACATAATCGAAAAGCTCCTGTCGAATTTTGAAACTTGAAGTTTAAATTCAATTTTCACATTCTAATATATATTCTAATCCATTTATCTATATATATATATATATATATATATATATATATATATATATATATATATATATATATATATATATATATATATATATATATATATATATATATATATATATATATATATATATATATATATATATATATATATATATATATATATATATACATATATATATATATATATATATATATATATATATATATATATATATATATATATATATATATATATATATATATATATACATATATATATATATATATATATATATATATATATATATATATATATATATATATATATATATATATATATATATATATATATATATATATATATATATATATATATATATATATATATATATATATATATATATATATAAAAGTCAAAGTTTGTATGTATATGATTTATGGACTCCCAAACGGCTTAACCGATTGCCGTAAAAATTTGTACATAGTAGGCATTTGTTATGGAGCGTGTTTGTGTGCTATTGGTTGGGGATTATCTGTTCGCCAGATGGCGCTTCAGAACAAATTGTATTTTCCTCCTATTTCGTTGAAAGTCGCAGCAACGCGCGATGGGTATTAGCTAGTATAATATATTATTTAATACGGGTTTTACGAAGCATTTTCTGTTCCTGCGACTTTAATTTCGGTCCATTCCATATTTCAACTGGTTTCATATAATACTGGGAACAATAGTCATTGTTACTCTGACAAGTGAAAATTAGAATAATCGTGTGATGCCCAAACCACCTTTATTCTGCTTGTTACTCATTTTAGGGGTTGCTATACTTTTAGCGAAATGAGGTAGGTATTCACACAAAATTTAGAAAATACCTATTTAGTTCGGTGGAAAGTGAGTTATATGCAGAATGTGAGTGGCCTTGACATTCGTCATTAGTATGAACCGTAATCAGAACTCTCACAAATAAAAATCCGATTTTTTTCGGCATCAACTACATCAGCAACAGTAGAAAAAATGTTTAGTTCGTTTAGGTGGATTCACAGTAAGAAACGCAATCGACTTAGCCCAAACATTGAAAAGTTTTATCACTTATTTAACCACAATATTTATAAAATAATGTTGGATCACCGCTTTAACAACGATTCAATCGAGGAAAACCATTCAGAATTCATATACATGCAAAACTTTATGACAATTATGCTCATAAATAAAATAAAAATGTTTGGATAACGATAACATTAATGTTCAATTACCAAAATATCAAAAAATGCAAAAAACCCAATCTTCTCGCGAAAAAAGCCGTTTTAACCGGGAAAAATACTTGGGTTTTTCCCCAAAATTATAAAAACCCGATTTGGTACATCACTGTGTGTTATAGATAAAATTCATTTGCACGCTCTTGAAAAAAGCTACATTTTTAGTGTCACCGTGGTCGTGTCCTGTACACAACCCTTTAATTTTTTATCAAGAGATAACGTCCAACAATATTAAGTTCTAGTAAATACTAATTCATCAAATTCATTATATATTTGAATACAATTTATTACACACGACAAATCACCAACTGTGAAACTTGTGTGTACCAAAATATAGATATCGCAAAAAAAATTGATGGACTATTCAGAAATTAATCTAATTATGTTACGTTACCTGACCACTTTCTTTGAAATTAACTGTTTCCAGTTTATTTCCTCAGCGTGAGTGCAGTTTATTTATTTTTTTCTTCCAAATTGAATAATGATAACGAAACACCATTGCTCATAGTATTGCAAATTATAAATAAGTTATAGAGATGCATTTCGAGCTCCTTTTATCAGAATCCGACACATACATAGGACTAAGCTACTTTGATTGGTCATTAGTGATCTAGACCCGTTCAAGCAATGTTGAACCTGTATGAATATGTATTACATCATTCGGACACCATGGTGTTACCAGTTTACAATTTCTTCAACCTGTAACTCCGGCACCGGAAGTCGGATCAAGTAAAAATTCAATTGCAGTTTATGGGAGTATTATACCGTTCACTTGAGACTAAGCTTGTGAAAATAGTCCCAACCAGCTCAGAGAAATTGATGTGAGTTTGTGTTCAGGACCCTTTTGCTGTGATGCTCCAACTCAAGGAATGCGTTGTGGAAAATGACGCTGTATTCACTACTACGATGAAATTTATTTCTTCCGAGATTTCTTCTTTACTGCTGCTGCTGCTGATGTAAATTGCATCACGTTTGAAAATTAACTAACTGCTATCTTCATCTAGCACTGCCTTTATACCTACTACTAATGCAATCGTTCTGTTGGAGGCGGGGCTTTGATTGAGTTTGTCGGTGTTAAACCGAACATCCTCCCCCGGTTGAGACGACGTTTCAACATAATTCAGACTAATGTGTGCCTTGCGTAGAGTCCTTGAAGTTGTCCTCTGTAGGAAGAACGGATACCCTCGTAATTGGACGTCGATATATAGATACATCAATTAATACGTCGATAGTTCTAACCAAATTATCGTCGCCGGGATAAACCGCTACAATACGACCCAATTTCCAATACAGAGGAGGATGCGATCGGTCGTGGAGAAGAACAATCATTCCTTCCTTAATGTTTTGCTTCGTCCGTAGGTTTTTTTCCGTGGTTGCAAGGTATTTCAATAATCACGGCTCCAAGCACTCCAGAAGTGTTGGCGCATTAGCTGCAGGTGTTGCCAACGTCTTAGACGACTCTCTTTGACGTCCTCCAATGATGGTTACGGTAAGGCAATGGGCGGACGCCCTATCAAATAATGCGCTGGGGTTATCACTAGTAGGTCAGAGGGATCATCCGAAATGCTAAAAAGAGGACGTGAATTCAAAACTGCTTCTATCTCAGCCAGCACCGTCGCCAATTCTTCGTAAGTCAGTCGAACATTTCCTACGATGCGTTTAAGATGCGTTTTCGTTGACTTTACAGCCGCTTCCCACAATCCGCCAAACTCAGGTGCTTCTGGTGGGATGAAGTGACACTCTATTTCTCGTACATGGCCGAACTCGTGTATTCTTTGTAGAGTCCGTTCGTTCTGAAACTGTCGAAATAGTTCATGTAACTCATGGTTGGCGCCCTTGAAATTTGTTGCATTGTCGGAGTGCAGCTGTTGTGGTAGTCCTCGACGGCTGACAAAACGTTGGAGGGATGCCAAAAAGGCATCGGAACTTAGGTCCGTAACGGCTTCCAAATGAACGGCCTGAGTTGCCATACATACGTACACAGCGATGTATACCTTTATTAGTGCAGGACGACGCAATCCTTGTTTGATGAAGAACGGACCAGCGTAATCTATACCAGTCACGGCAAAGGGTGGGGAAAGGACAACTCCTGCCTTTGGTAGAGTTCCCATTAGCTGCGTCGTGTTGGTTGGGTTTGTACGGAAGCATCTTACACATCTGCGAGTTATTTGCCTTATAGTGGAACGAGCCTTCAACGGCCAGTACCGCTGACGAATTGCGTTCAATAATCCAGTTTGTCCAACATGGAGAAGGTCGCGGTGCATTTCCTGTGTTAGATTGCGCACTAGAGGCTCCTTGTTTGGCAGGATAATTGGGTGACGATTTTCAAAAGAAAGTTGAGAACGATCAAGCCTTCCGCCGACACGAAGTAAACCGTCTATGTAAATTGGTCGAAGATTACCGATTATCTTACTTGGTTTGTTCAACAGAACCCGACGAATTTCATCCTCTAGATGAACGTGTTGAATTACACGAAGTATTGTTTCTGTAGACTTACGTAACTCTTCAATAGTCAAATGTCGAGACAGGTTTCGTTTAGCGGCTATTTTCATTCGACAGTTGCCAATGAACCGCAGGAACTTTCCCATTATGCGTTGTACTTTACGAAAACTGCTAAACTTGTAGAAAAATGGGAATGGCTGAATACTCACGACTGGCATGGCAACCACTGCTTTCATCTCAGGAAGCAAATCATCCGGTATATCCTGCAAATTTGTAATTTCATAGTGTAGTTTGTGAAGGGACCCTGGACCGTCCCACCAAAGGCAATTTTGACTCAATAACTCCGGTAGTTGGCCACGGGGCACGACGTCTGCCGGATTATTTTGGGAACGAATGTAGCGCCATCTGTAGTTACCGGTGTATTTCTGTATCTCAGCGATCCGATTTCTCACGAACAACTGGAGCTTATTAAGGGGTTTCGTAATCCAAGCCAGCACTATTGTACTATCACTCCAAAGTACAACGTCTTGAAAATCCATTTCTAAAGCAGTTATTATCCTTTCGACCAACCGTGGTAAAGCAAAGCGGCGCACAGTTCTTTCCTTGGAACAGACAGCTCGTGGAGGGGGGCTAACTTTGACTTGCTGCTTAAAAGGCGCAATTTTGCAGATCCATCGGTGAATAAGCTTCGCACATACACACACGCTCCATATGCCACCGTCGACGCATCCGCGAATCCATGCAATTCGTAAGCGACTACATCATTGAATGTTACACACCTTGGGACCTGGATAAGATTTATTTGCGGCAAAGCACGTTTGAATTCATGCCAACTTTTCTTCTACTGGATCATCCCATCCGGCCTTCGACTTCCAAGCTTGTTACGCAATTAGTTTCGGTATGACAATGACCGGCGAAAATATTCCAAGTGGGTCGTAATTTTTTGCAACTTCGGCGTATATCATTCTTTTCGTAAGGATCTGTGTGTGCTCTACCGTTTGTTGAGGATGGTGAGCAATGAACAGGGTGTCTTCATTAGGATCCCACAGTAAACCTAATACTTTGATGACCTTATTTGCTGCGTAGTCCGCCAAGGCAACTTGTTTCTCATGATCCTGTTGTGGGATGTGCTGTAGAAACTCGTGGGAATTTGAGCATCATTTGTGTATAGGAAAACAACCTCGACTAAGTAGTAGTTTTAACTGATGTTGGGCTTCGATGGCTTCTTCTACTGTTTCTGCTCCTGCAAGAATATCGTCCATATACACCTCTTGTTTTACGATACGGGCAGCGATTGGCATCGCTTCAGTTTCTTCGTTGGTTAACTGAATTAAACATCTCGTGGCTCGATAAGGTGCAGATGCGGTTCCGTAAATTACTGTGTCCAGTTCCAAAAGTTGTAGCGGGTCGGTAGGTTGTTCTCTCCAGAATATCCTTTGGTAATGTTGGTCGTCTGGTGCCACAAGTATCTGGCGGTACATTTTTGAAATGTCCGCAGAAAACGCAATCTTATACTTACGGAATCTCAACATAATAGTGTACAAATCATTCTGCACAACAGGACCAATGAGGAGCAAGTCGTTCAAAGACAAATCCGATGAGGATGATTTAGCGCTGCCGTCAAAAACAACATGACATTTAGTGCTGGAGCTGGATGGCCTCAAAACGGCATGATGCGGCATGTAGTAATTTTTTTGATTTGGTGGATCGTTAGCTTCTATAATTTCATGACAATGCTCAAAGTCCCTGTACTCACGCATAAACTCTATATATTGCTTTTTCAAATCGGGGTTACGTACCAGTCGTCTTTCTAGCATCAGAATTCTTTTTAGTGCGAGTGCACGACAGTCGTTCAGCATGACAGCATTATCCTTCAGTGGTAATCTCACTATGAATCTTCCAGAGACGTCGCGGTTGAAAGTTGACACAAAATGATCTTCGCAGGCTAATTCCTCAGTGGAAAACTTAGGTACATCTAGGACTTCTTTCACTTGCTAGAATCGTTGCAGCAATGTTTCGATGGTTTCTATGGAGGCCAAGTTGGCGTGCTGAAGAAAACCGCCGGACTCATGAGGTTCGTTGATTGTTGAAAACTAGATACACGGGACCGGAGCATAACGTCCACTTTATCGCGAGCAAGAGTTCGCAATGCATTAATACCAGTGATTGGGACATTTGCTCGTTGCTTAGGAATACCGAGTATACTAGCCATTTCCTCTGTTACAAAATTCACTTGAGAACCGCTTTCTAAGAGAACACGACAGAGATGCGGCTGGTTGTCCTCGTCCAGAGCATGCACAACCGCAGTTAGAAGAAGTACGGGTTTCCTTTCACATGTGAAGTTACATGAACACATTGTAGACACAGAAGAATCTGTCGTAGTTGGTGTGATCTGTTTCTCAGTCGGTTGAATAATTGCAGGAGCGACCATCGAAAACTCTACCGCTTTATTTTCAATGGAAGTGAAAACATTAGACGATATGTCATCTTTGTTGGATGTCCTCTCTTCGTGAAGTAGTGTGTGGTGACGTCGTTGGCATTTTCTGCACGTTTTATCAGAAGAACACTCTCTTGCGAAATGTCCTTTTCGAAGACAATTGAAGCAGATTCCAATACTTCGAATCTTCTCACTTTTTTGAGCAGCAGTTAGATTATTTAACTCTGAACACTGGAAATTGCGGTGTGAGCCACCACAAATGTCACATTCAATTTCGACCAACGCGGAACTAGTTGAGACCGCATAGCTTTTCTGCGGTTGGATTTTCTGCGATGTAATTGCTTGTTTCGGCTTAATGAGTGATGATGATTGTTCCTGATATGCTGCTTCACAGTTTTCTAATATTTGACACCGTGATTTCAAAAATACGATAGTTTGAGCATAGCTCGGCAGATTTCCCTTCGTTTGTGTTGATTCCCATGCTTTACGGGTAGACTTGTCGAGCGAACTGATGATTAGATATACGACAAAGTGTTCCGACACGCCAATAATATCCTGTTCAAGAAAACGAAGACTTTCAACATGATTTGTGGCTTCGTTTAATAATCTTCTCAATTCTTTGTGTGATTCAGATACCATCTTTTTAGTGACAACAAACGACGGATATGAGACTCTATTATCGCTCGCTTGTTCTCATATCGATCTGTCAATATTTGCGTCCAATATTCCAGCGGCATCACTTACGAGGGCTTTATCTAGGTGATACAGTTTAATTGCGTCTGTATCTCCCGAATTGGACATCAAATCCTGGAATATGGCTTTGAACTTTGGCCAATTGCAATAATTCCCGTCGAAAGTCGGAATAGGCACTTTCAAAGGCTGTTGCTGTATGACAACCTGGGCGCTGTTAGGTACAACTGCTCTGTTTGTTGTCAGGATCAGTTCCTCGACCGCTATGGAAACATAGTTGTGAAGGTTTTCAAATGATGCATACTCTTCCTCTTGCTCGACTACCGCATCCTCTGGTATGAGCGCCATTACTTCGCTGTGAAACCCGCTGTATTCTGAATACGTTGCGAAGAGATTTTTTGACATGACATTTAACTGAGCCAATCCGATTGGTTGTTGAGACTGAAGTGACCTTTGGATCCTCACTATTTTTTGTTGAACCTGGCTTCGTTGGCGAAAAATCGCCATTAATTCTTTCATTGTATCAGCATCCATTGCAACTTCCCATTCGCGAAATCCATGGAACGATCCTGATTCACTGTTTGCTGGCAATTGATTGGATGATGCAATCACATTGGAATTTGCATGATGCTGCTCGGACGAGACGTTTTCTTGGTTGACTGAAGGTGGAGAACGCGCAAGTGGCAGGTTGAAATGCACGACGAATACTAGCGAACACGATATGACACGTTTGAACACGAAACTAAATTAAATGGCTTCTCTGCTGACGCTAGGTTAGTACACCGAAGAAGCATCAACACAAGTTTTCAACCTCTGGCACGAGCGGTGGCCTGGCTGGCATCCGGTTCGATTAGGACCAATTTATGTTCACGCTGCAAAGCGAACATGAATACTGGAACTTCCTTGACGGCACAGTGAGTGGAGCAAATCATCTGTTTTTTATTAATTCTGGTTCTGAAAAGGACCCTTTTGCTGTGACGATGCTCCAACTCAAGTAATGCGTTGTGGAAAATTACGCTGTATTCACTACTACGATGAAATTTATTTCTTCCGAGATTTCTTCTTTACTGCTGCTGCTGCTGATGTAAATTGCATCACGTTTGAAAATTAACTAACTGCTATCTTCATCTAGCACTGCCTTTATACCTACTACTAATGCAATCGTACTGTTGGACGCGGGGCTTTGATTGCGTTTGTCGGTGTTAAACCGAACAGTTTGTTACCGTCTATGGTGATCAATGTGGTCAACATGACCTCGATGGGTCGTTAGTACCCTAGAACTGTAAATGCAAGATGTTTGGCTCCTATTTTAGCATTTTTGCTTTTTGCATTTTTGCGTTTTGCATTCATCGTGGTATGGGTTTGAATTGGAGTTTTCTCTGTAACAACACTCCACAACCCGTAACTCCGCAACAGGAAGTCGGATAGAAATAAAATTTAATAATAGTTTTCGGGAACGCAACACCGTTCATTTGGTCGAATCGGCCCAGTCATCACTGAGAAATCCATGTTACTGTAATTCTAAAGTATCCAATACTTCCGCTGGGGCTTCTGGAAACGTCGATGGTGGCCAATGTGGCCAAATCGACTTTGATTGACTTTTGGTGACCTAGAGCTACAAATCAAAGTAGTAGTGGTCACATTTTGGAAACAAAATTCACTTTTTTACATTCATCTCTGTATACGTTCAAATTGAGATTATATGGGGATTTGCTCTATGATCGTACTCTTCAACCCGCAACTTCGGAACCGGAAGTCCTATCAATAAAAAAAGTCAATAACGACTGATGGAAAAGTTTTACCTTTCATTTGAGCCTAAGGTTGTACAAATCGGTCCGGTATATATATATATATATATATATATATATATATATATATATATATATATATATATATATATATATATATATATATATATATATATATATATATATATATATATATATATATATATATATATATATATATATATATATATATATATATATATATATATTAGACCTCTCCACATTTTGAAGTTTTGAAATATACATGGGTCAGCTCAAATTTTTGTTCTAGGCGTGAATTTAAGAACTTTCGCCAAAAATGGCTTATTTTGGACATGATTTAGAGGTGTCTACAATCAAAAATCGTGTTTTTGCTATGTTTCCATAGGAAGATCACTTACATTCTGATTTGATAAGCCCTACACGTCCACATATCATCAAAGGTTGTTCCTTACACATATCTTAACATGTTTTAACAGGTGAACATAGCTCCAATCGCAGTAGAAAATTTGTTAAATGGATTTTCATATAGAAAAGTATATCAAAACCAAGGAAAATTAGTAGTATTTTTTCTTGATTTTGGTATTCTTCTCTATATAAAAATCCAGTTAACAAATTTTCTATTGCGATTAGAGCTATGTTCACCTGTTAAAACATGTTAAGATATATGTAAGGAACAACCTTTGATGATATGTGGACGTGTAGGACCTATCAAATCAGAGTGTAAGTGATTTTCCTATGGAACCATAGCAAAAACACGATTTTTGATTGGAGACACCTCTAAATCATGTCCAAATGCAGCCATTTTAGGCGAAAATTCTTAAATTCACACCTAGAACAAAAATTTGAGCTGACCCATGTATATTTCAAAACTTTTTCAAAATGTGGAGAGGTCTAATATATATATATATATATATATATATATATATATATATATATATATATATATATATATATATATATATATATATATATATATATATATATATATATATATATATATATATATATATATATATATATATATATATATATATATATATATATATATATATATATATATATATATATATATTCGATTCCCTTCGGGCCCAAGGAAGGTCACCCAATGTCCCGGTTCGAGATGTACTAGCAAGCAGCGATCCCCTCTACATGTCCCTTATATACACGTTCTTAAAAACCATCAATATCCAAATTTAACTCCCCCTATCATCTCTTATCATTCCCAGAAGTACCCTCTTCCGCCTATCGTACCCCAACGATGGTCTTATGCGACTCCAAGACGACATGTCGAATGTCCCAACAACACGAGACCTACAGTACAACATCAAACGCGCAACGCGGTATGTTGCCGATCCGCATCTGAGCCGTACTACGAAATCGTCTGGAGGAACCCCTGCCGGCTCGAGGAAGACCGCCCGGCGTCCCAATACATGATGCATCCTTCCGAATCTGTAATCCTGGCCATTGATTCAAGATGCCGGAAACTGAAAGCTTATATTCCCCCCCCCCCCCTCTGTGAGCCTTGTCCACCCTCTCTTCCATGGCTCTGATACACAGATGTAGGACTTCACCCCCCCCCCCCCCCCCTTGAATATCTTCCCAAAATTTAGGTGCCCCTTATCTTCTAGTTTTAGTTGACCAATATTAAATCTCGTTAAAAATAGACCAACAGTACCAACAGTAATAGCCCTAAATCATCCCCCCCATATTAATAAAAATGAACCACTCCTAATTAATAAGCTTGTAAAATGTTCCCCTGAGTTAATATTTAATTGATCCAACAATCTCCATTCTAAAAATCATAAAGTGAATTGCTATACAAAGAACACATAAAATGACCCCCCCCCCTAATCTTACGAATATTATATAATCCCCTCTTGTATATGTATAAGTTAGCTGTAAAATTCCTTTAGTTTCATTATATAAAAACAAAATTATATTAATTGTGTAACCTCCTAGTTTTAAGCAATTCAAAATGTAAAACAAAGAAAAAATGGCACCTTTAAGCTAACGCAAATGTGCCTTATCAAATAAACGAATTGAATAAAAAATATAGTAAAATTTCAATTATTAACAAATGTAATATGCAATATGATAATTATTTTTCATCTTTTGAGATTCCAAACTAGATGTGGAATAAGTATGAAGTTTTTTTGTAGTGCTGGCTGACTAAATAGAAAAAATATACCTTTCGTCTAAAATTGAAAATATCAATCAATTACCAACAATCCTTAAATACCTTTGGCTATTTCGTCTCATTTAAGAGTGCAGTTTATGAAAAGATAACATTATGAGAAACATAACTCTATATAATATTTACATGTGAATTACTGGCATACGGAGTATTTCAACAATTTAATTCCATACCTTCATCCGTCGGTCGGTGAAACAAAATGTTTGAAATATCCTATGTTGAATTTTATGATGAAGCAATTTAATTCAACAATGAGTGATCGTTCTCAGTGGTAGGACCCGTTTCCTGCCTTCCAATAAACGGACGAAGCGAACAAGGCACAAACAGCGAAACAAAAGACGGACTGTGATAAGGTATAAAAACACAAAGTACGATCGCTCGACCACCGCCGGCGGCGACTGAACTAGACTGTCGTGAATTTATTTGGCACTTTTGTTACTGGTAATAATACAGTGGCGAGGGTATGTGAACAGATTGCGCTCTGCCGCAACATACTCCCCCACCAAAACGAATGTTTTTAAATATATTTTGGATGTTGTTTATTCTGAACTCTGGGGATATAACTTCACGAATGACTTGCAATCCATACTAGATTCCTCCATCGCTGTTTGGATTGTTGGTGGTATTTTGTAATGGCGACATGCTGGCGTTTCGAGACTTACTGCTACGGATCACTTGCTGATTGATGAACGCATTCGGAGACGTTGCGATCCGCGCAACTGGGAGTAGATTTCGGTGGAAAATGCATTCTACTAAGCGGCTTCAAGTACGCCCACACTGATATAGCACCGCAGGGGGTTGATTTTGCTATACAGCTGCATACCCGCTCACACCGGCATAGCTGAAGTGACATAGAGTAAGTCCGTAGCCGATTCTCCTTACATGAATTCCCACTATCGAAATATCAAACTATCGGCTGGCAGGTTGTTGTGGCACAAAGGTATCCTGGTCACGGCACCAATGTTCGTTCTCAGTGGTAGGACCCGTTTCCTGCCTTCCAATAAACGGACGAAGCGAACAAGGCACAAACAGCGAAACAAAAGACGGACTGTGATAAGGTATAAAAACACAAAGTCGATCGATCGACCACCGCCGGCGGTGACTGAACTAGACTGTCGTGAATTTATTTGGCACTTTTGTTACTGGTAATAATACAGTGGCGAGGGTATGTGAACAGATTGCGCTCTGCCGCAACACTGAGATTAATTGAATTCCAGTCGTTTGTGTCTTGGCTGAAAAGGCAGTGTAACGGCATATGCAATTACGTCTGGACTAAAACAAGCGTTACAAACTGAGACAAGTGTTTCAAGCTTTACTCAGGTAGGCTTTTTAAGTTTTGTGCTAGGCTGAAACGTTCGTGTCCAGACTGAAACTGACAGCATCAAACCAACAGCATCAAACCAACAGCGTTGGATTATTGTATTCAACAAAAATTTAGTTCGCCCAAATATTAGGGGAGAGAGGGTAACAGTGGATCAGCAGGAACTATGAAACATTCGCAATAAAGTCATAATGCATGATCAGAATCGGCTCATTCCCTCATATTTCACGATTTCTAATTCTTTACACGTGTTGCTATATTTTGGAAGAGATCTGATAACTGTATCTCTTTTGATGGATATTTGTTTGTTTTGTGATAGCCAGAGTAAATTTGCAATGAAAAACATTATTCCATCTTTATGAGTTACCATTCATTGAATAAATGTTTAGCCTATTGCTATTAGCATATTTTATACTCAACATTTGCCGCGAACAAAGTTTTTTGGTAACTTCTCATGGTTCTGTGTAATTTCACAATTTTCATGAATAGACCCGTTGGGTAACTGTGGAACGATGGCCTATGGGGAACAGTGATTTTTTGTTGTTTTTGTGGTCTGTCTCAAAATGTGAACGGGTTCCGATTTTCCACAGTAAATACTACTCATATAGTGCAAAATTAGTAAATTTGGGAAAGTTTTGTAGAAATTGTCTCTTATTTCAGGATTGCAGCTATTATGCATATATGGTGGTTCTATGTTACGCGATGATATAGTGGATTCTTTCGTAAACAAACGATTTTAGACTCAATATAACTTTAATTCAAAGCGTTGGGATCATTCTTCGTCAAAACAAAAGAATAAAATTTATAAGTAGAATATTTCACTATAGACGACATCGTGTTTCATAGTTCCTACCCATGGGGCACACTGATACATTTTACCACCGACTGTTTATTATCCAAAAAATATTATTTCCCGTGAATTTTACCAGCTGAAAAAAATATATTTATTAGTTAACAACAGAGTGGCACTATGTATCACTGTTGGTTACACAAATAACAAGTATTATCATCAAAATTAAATTGTAGAAAAAATGTGTTTCATTGTTACCCTCTCTCCCCTACTTAGCCGAAACCAAAAACTCAACTAATTTTTTAAACGAAATTGTGATGAATCGGTTTTCCGTGTATAGTATAGTTCGATAGCAAACTTTCTATATTAACGCGTTCGAGATGTATCGACCGATCAGCACGGAAGCTTGCTTGGTAACTAATAATGATTTGTAGTTAAGTGGTAGTCGTTTTATGTCATTCCGTATGCTGTCTTCGTCAGCGTGCATTGGGTGCTAGGCGTGATCGATATACTTCGTCGCCTCGTTACGGTGTTCGGGAAGCTGCTTGGTGAACCTGATTTGATGTATACTCACATATACTATTGGAAGTTAACTGCATATTCGCATTCATTGTAGTTTAAACTAGTATTTTAATTTATTTCATTCATGTGTGTTAGTTTGTTATTTACTGACAGTTTGTTATTTACTGAAATTTGACTTTGCTATTAAAAGCAACTGCAGCCACTGGCATAACCCTTGCACTGATAGTGGGTTCACTATATCATCATCATCTTAAACTTTATTAATTTCATGTTAGTCATCCCTTTTATTTATTTCATTCACTTTGTTAGTTTGAGTCAATTTATTCTATTAATCTTACAACTATCTCTAAATATATTCTAAATTTTAATTTAATGAGTTAATCTAATTTGAATTATAATTTTGATTTACATTTATCATTCTACTCATTTTATGAATTTGAACACCTTTTAATACATTTTTTTCTTATTTTTTTTATTTCGCTCGTTTTATTGATTTTCTATAATTTATTCAGTTTAATCGAGATTTTCGTGCAGGACTAGAAAGTGTTTTCATCCCACCTCTAGTTGGGTGCCTACTTCGAATGATTTCTGCAAACAAGTGTACCCCATTAGGCATAAATACCGTAGGCATACGGACGTTTGTCATAATGGACGATTGGCGTAATGGACGTTAGGCATAAATTATCACTTCAAGAAAATAATTTTTTGGCGGTGATGGCTTAGAGCGTAAATGTTTGAATTTTTTAGATGTGGTAGAATTACTCTGGAAGCTGAACAAAAATCGATTAAAATGTTTTTCTGCTATATATACTTGAATAAATCTGAACTCAAATAAAAGAAGCAGACCGAATGCGGGGTATGCGGAAACTCAGCTTGCATTAAAGCATACAACCTATAAATTACAAATGACTAAAATAGCAATTTTCTTTAGACTGATACGAACACTGAAGAAGACTACAAGTAATAGTTTGTAACGGGTTACTGGTTGGTTTATCACTAATTTGCTTATGCGCCAAGCAAGCAATAAATCACGCTTGCATGCAAATCAGCATGTGTTCGTCACGTGCCCGACGAGACTCCTCAGGGCGAGTTCTTTAAATTAATCGCGAATTTATACCAATCGTTCCTAGAGACCAACGTGAACAAAAAGGCACCAACTGTAAGGATGACCAACGGGAACTATTTCGATTCACCCTTAATACTAAAATGACCAATGATCTTGTTTCTTCCTCCTTCACGACACGCGAGTTTATTCCAATGCAAAATCGAATCTGTGCTTTAAACGGTTTAATTTATGTTGCTTCTTCTATACCGACAAAAAATCTATTTTTATCTCAAGCGCTTGAGTTGTTTTTTCACTTTTCGTTTCTCCCGTCCTCCATGCAAGGTAGAACGACTAACTCTAGCCCACAAATCTACTGTCTACCTATGCACTAATGTATAACACAACAATAAATGTTCTGACCTTAATTCTGTTGAGGCGACGATCCAACGGTGGGTGAGTGGGTGGTTGCTAGCGGCCAATTTTTCCAACGACGGTGGCTTTTCGGCGGCGGTCGAATGAATGCTGTCAGTGTCTGAACTGCCTATGTGTCTCGGCTAGCTAGCCGACGGCGGTGCAAATTTCGATGGCGGTTACTCGGCAACTTGAATTTAGAGTTTCGCCATTCGTGATCACGAAATCGCTGCTACGAGGCGAGATTGAATGATGTCCAGCAGTTGACAACTGGCGATCATTCCCAGAAGGCGTGGATTACCTTCACAGCCCACAGATGCGATGGACGAACACGGGCCTGACAACGAGCGGGGCTACAAGCCGCCAAGCTTCTGGAGCGTCCGAGGGAAAACGTGGCTAGTCGTAGTCCCCTACACCTGGCAGTAACACCTTCACTTGAAGGATGTTAATTCCTTCAAGAGCAAATAGCGAACATTGCATTAGCACTTATACATTAATTTGGTACAAGCAACAGATTATTTTTTTACCTGAACCTCAATTTGCGGTATAAAACTTTTGCACACGCGGGTTATCGTAAAGACCTACGATCTGTAGAGCAACGTCTTAGTACTGATACAATAATTTAATTCGCATACTCACATATCGCACTATGCACATTTCCCAAATTCTGGGCCTATATTCAACTTCCACCTTTATTTCTTGTCTATAAAAGTCGTCGAGCGGCGTATCAAGAAATTTAAACTATCTAGGGGAACATGGGGAGACTTGACCACGTTTTCAGCTAAAACTGCATAAATCTCTAAAAAAGACTTCAATCCCCCAAAAATCATTCAGATACAATGCACAAAGTTATTGCGCGTCTTCATGATTTTTTGCAGAATTTTTAATTTAATTTTTGAAAAGTTACAAAAGTTTTTCTGTGATCGTTTTTTCTGGTCAAGTCTCCCCATTGCGGGGAGACTTGACCAAGGCGTGGGGAGACTTGATCAAGAGAATTTTGAAAAATCATAACAAAAAATAATGACATAAAACATACTGTAATTATTTTTTTCCCTATTGTCGAGATCTTTAGGTAGCAGTAAAAAATATAAAAGGGTTGCATTTGATAAATTTTTATTTTTTTAAATGCATTTGTTTTTAAGGATTAACTGTACTGCTTGCATTGCATGTTCACACGTCACGAAAGCAGTCCTACTATTGCTAACTTTGCTTACAAATTTTAAAATATAAAGACTTATGTTTGGGGTGGGATTTTTTTACGGCGTGATTAACATTAACAGTAGATACAAATGCATAATAAATATTAGGAATTTTGTATCTTTCTTCAGCTGATCGCCACTTGGTCAAATCTCCCCATAAAATCTTGGTCAAGTCTCCCCAACATTAGTTATTGTGTTCAATTTCATGCGAATTCTAGTAATAACTATTCCAATGTTCCAGTTTATGTAAAATCATTTCACTGCTTCACAAGGATTAAGATGGTATATTAGTACATTAATAGTAATTAGTAGTCGAGTAGATATGTCCATACAAAGTTTGATAAAAAAAATTACATCACTTAATGCAAATTTATTAATCACGTAATATTTTCTACAAGGAAAGGATTTTTTACTACAAACTTTTAAAATTACCTTAAGGGATCGAAACAAATATAAAAATATTTTTGAAAAAAAAAAATTAAGAATCGAATAGAAGACGCCACAGCCGAAAATAGAATTTTGCGCTTGGTCAAGTCTCTCCATGTTCCCCTACTCTGAACTTCCAACTTTTTCGACTGTTCACAATGCCTATCGAATCGAGAAAAAGATCATTTGTCCAAGACTCATTTATACAGTTTTCCGCTTCCCTCGTCCCTAGCGCGTCACGAGTTCCCTTTGTACTTTATTTTTAAATCCTCCAAATTCAATTGGTCATTCTCCCATGTGATGAGTTCTGACCCTCAGTTTCAAGTCACGACTGATTTATGTATTTGATTATATTCCCCACCACTTGGGGCGCTTCGGTCGAACGAAGGTTTAAAAGCTCGATCCAACTCATGCTGTTTCCCATGCGCGCGAGAATTACTTCGCTCTCTTCCATTCCCGACATTAATGATGTACTAAATTAAATCTATTTACGGAAACTTTTTTGTAACATCGTTACATTTCCCCCAACTTCAAAAAAAAATATTGACAATGGAAATATTTTTTCGCTTCTCTATTTGTAAACTTACATTTTCTTCTCCGACAGCGTATCATCTCATGCCAGTATATATATATATATATATATATATATATATATATATATATATATATATATATATATATATATATATATATATATATATATATATATATATATATATATATATATATATATATATATATATATATATATATATATATATATATATATATATATATATATATATATATATATATATATATATATATATATATATATATATATATATATATATATATATATATATATATATATATATATATATATATATATATATATATATATATATATATATCATGCCAGCATATATCTTCAATTTCACACATTCGACTATTCGCAGAGCCTGTTTTTCTTATCCTTCTGCTTGCCTCATTGGGATCACTTTTGTTATATCACTCTTTTCTTCCTTTTCCCACATCTTCTAAATCAAAATTACGCCATACCGGCACGCTCCGATCACAATCTGAGCCATATACACCCACAACCGAATAGAAGTTATACTTCTTTGTGTCAGGTAACGACCTAACCAACGATCCGATGTTCTACTTTCGAAGAACCAACGAACACTGGACTATTCAAATTCCTTTATATCAGGTTACTACCCGAATCAATATCATGCTACCTAAATTTGTCCCTCATCCATAAATTACGTATGATCTTTACAGCTTTCCCTAATGATATAGTGATCCCAACAATTCCTGTTTCTACCCTATCTTGATGTACAGCATATACTGTAAGCGATATACCTACTTTACCGATAACTCAAATTGACGTGCAAATGTCAGTCCTCGTCCCGAATTAACCTCGTACAGTGCGTGTTAACGAAATTACGCTAGAAAATCATTGATCTACGAATAATACCAAATATTTAATCAGCAGATACTTCTTTTCATCGTGGTGAAATGTTTACGGTCATGGATTCTGATGGCTGTCGGTTAATTGTGTTAAGTGTAAAGTTTGTTTTTGTTTTCTAGGTTCCCTTCTGGACAAAACTAAATTGGAATTATTTTCTATTGTATTCGCGGTGGTAAGTCAGTGACTTTGTCTAATATTAATCTATTATAAAGTGCAAAAGTGATTCTATAGTGAAAATGTGGTTCCTTCCCATTTTATTTAACCCCATACTTGTCACATAACCAGCGTTTGTGCAACGAAAGTGTTTTTTCAGCGTTTTTTTCTATCTCCTGTTTACTCCCAATACTGTGCCATGCCTTTTGGCTATCCAAAACGTTGTTTTGTGTTTTATTTTAGTTTGTTTATCTACATAGCTTGAAAACGTTTTTTCAAGGCCGAAGGTTGTTGTCGAACACCCCAACGAGTTAACAGTGCATTTTTTTATTTATGCTGTAAGTCAGCTGCCCTGAATATTCCTATTTTTTTCCTGAATGGTCTTCTCATTCATAGCAATTAGATCCCAGTTTTGAAATTATTTTTGCTTCGGAATAAGTGTCTGCCAGCTTTGCGCTAAACCCTTAGCTTTATTAGAAAGGAAGCGATTTTTCTTGAGTACCGTTTCTCCAATTTTGAACTCTTGATGCTTTGCATGCGATCGGTGGTTGTAGTATTTCCCATATTTTTCGTAAGCCTTCTTCAAATTCTCTTAAACTTTTTCAAAAATGCCTTTCATTTCCTCATTTAGTTTCCCTGGTTCGTAATTCAATTCCTCACCTAGTTCCCTGATCCTTGAATACTCCTCACCAGAGCTGATATAGTTTCTACCGTGATTAATAAAGTATGGTGTGAATTCCGTGGATTCATGAACCGCTGTTCGGATGGCCATAGCAACTTTTTGTAAGTTTTCATCCCATTCTTTTTGTTCTCCCCCTTTCAAGTACGACCGGATTGCTGCAACGATTACCCGATTGACGCGTTCCGTTGGATTATTTGCTGGATGATAGCTGGCGTTTTTCCAATGATTGATCCTGTACTTTTTTTATCAGTCCGTTGAATGTTCCTGATTTAAATTGCGGACCGTTATCGGAGATTATGATCTCGGGCACTCCGAACAACAAAAAGATCATCGATTCCAGGAAAGTTACTACTGCTGCTGTTTTTGCATCTCTCATTGGCTGTATGATGACGAACTTCGAAAAGTGATCTGTGACGACAAATAGCACCGTGTTGCCTTTCTTGGACCTGGGAAATGGTCCCATGAAATCGATAGACACGACTTGCCATGGCATACTCGCTATTTTAGGACGGCCTATTGGCGGTATGCGTGTCGTATTTGGGTGTTTCGAGGTTTTACACGTGTCACATCCTCGGCAGAACCTTTTCACTTCAACGGCCATTCCTGGCCAATAATATTTTTCCTGCATACGCTTCAGCGTTTTGAAGAAGCCGAAATGGGCGATATTGTGTTCTGATTCCAGAATTTCAATGCGATCAGCCTTTGGCGGGACATATTTCCACTCAAATCGTGGATCTGTTGGATTCGAACTCGGAATGTACTTATACACATTACCACGAATTATTCTGTAATCTTTGTATTTAACACCATCTGCGGCGATGTTTTTCTTCAGCTTCTCCAAGTCCAAGTCAACAGTAAGTACATCTGTTTCCGTCACCGCTGTAGATAATGCATCTGCTACAATATTTAACTTCCCTTTCCTATATTCCAGAATCATATTATGCTGCTGCAGTTTTAAAGCCCAACGGACTAGCCTTGCGGAATTACCTTCAGCGCTCACCTGATTAAGCCATTTTAAGGATTGTGCATCCGTGACTACCCGGAACTGCGACCCTTCAACATAGTGTCGAAATTTTTCTATCGCCAGGATCACCGCGAGACACTCGCGTTCCGTTGCCAAGTATTTCTGCTATGTAGGCGAGAAAAATGCGATCGGGCGTGGAATATTCTCCTGGTACTGTACCAGGACTGCTCCTGCCGCGACTAGTGATGCATCTGATTCAATCACGAATTGGACATTAAAATCAGGATTCGCCAATACTGTAGGTGACGTAAGAATACCTTTTACCGTACTAAATGCTTTTTCAGCTTCTGCGGTTCAAATTAGCTTAGACTTGCTTTTCTTCAACAGGTCCGTAATAGGGGCTAGTACTGCACTATAGTTAGGAATAAATTGCTTGTAAAACCCCAACCCCCTCTGCCCAAAATTCCGTGCATGTTTGGAAAGAGGTACGCCTCTTTCTTTGTGACTTCGTTCACTCTTCTGCAATCAAGGCATAACCTCCATTCACCCGAGGATTTCTTTACAGGCAGTAATGGATTACACCAGTCTGATTCAGACTCCTCGATTACATCCAGCTCCTTCATCCTTTCAATTTCCTTTTCCATCTCCTTCTGTATTGCTGGAGACCACCTATATCTGGGAGCCTTCTTCGGTTTGTGTCCCTCCATTATTTCAATCTTATGTTCTAACAACTTTGTACGTCCTAGTGTTCCCTCTCCCTTCAGTATTTCTACTATTTCCAGCAGTTCATTTCTTTGTGTCTCCGTAAGTGTGTGTTCCGTTTCAATTTCCCTGGGCTCAATGTTCCTTGGAATTTCCAATGCTGGTAATTCCAGGCTCACGTCTTCATCCATTTTTGTTGGCACGATCTCGTCCTCACCGGGCTCTAAAACCAGATTTATTTCTACTGCTTGCTCTGCAAAATAATTTTCGATAAAATTTATTGAACTCGGATTTGTCGTCAGATTATTCACTTCCACTCTACTCCACTGACCATTTTCTTCAATCGCGGGTGCTATCCTAAATGCTTTCCAGAAGTCATTTCCAAGGATTAGCTTCTTTGCAATTTTTGGCACGAATAAAGTTTGAATAATCTTGGTTGTTCCCCTAAATGTAAACGGTATGCAAATCGAGCTCAAACAATCGTGTGATGTCCCGTCTGCTGTACGTATTCGTAATTTTGTAGGCTTCATTGTAAAATTATGCCTTTCTACGATGGTTGGGTCACTGATAATACTCGCCGCTGCTCCAGAATCTAGCAAACCCTCAACTGTTGTCCCCAAGATCGAAACTGTTACATGTGGACATCGATTCTCGTGTATGTTTATTATCATAACTTCGGAAAACTTTATATATGGCTTGGGAGTGAAGTCTCTTTTACAGGTAAGGGTACTCCCTACAGTCCTTCCTGATTCCCGTTTTTTGGATTGGAAAATCTAGATTGACGATGACTTCCGGGGCAATTCGCTACCACCACGTCATGTCTCCCGCAAATATGGCAAAACAATCGCTTGTTTTTCGTGCAATCTCTCCAGTAATGACCGAATTGTTGACAGTTCCAACAAAGTACGTTGTTCTCCGAATTATTCACAGGTTCATTACCGCATGTACCTACAGCATCAGGTTTTACCCCTCTTCTAGTATTGGTTCTGCTAATAATATTTACTTCTTCGTCTACCGGGTCTTCAGCTTCATACACCTCTTCTCGCTCCTCGTCGTTCAAACAATTTACATTAAAATATCTGCTTCTTTGCGCGTATGATCTGTACACTGATTTATCAAGGTCGTAGCATAAGTTACAGAGAGATTGAACATCCAAGTTCGCAATATTTATACATGCTAAATGTGGCCTATACCAGTCTCGCATGTTTTCTAGTAAGATATCTAGCTTTGCTCTTTCATCTATGGACTTAGACATTTGTTGACATAATCGCTCAATTTCCCCCATATATGCTACGAAAGTTTCATTGGGTAGTTGCTTTCTATCCCGAATTTGTCTTTCAACAACCTTATCCTTATTTGGTACCTCAAACCTCAAACGTAAGTGATATTTCAACACCTGCCACGATGTAAACTTTTGCGAGAATGTATAATACCAAATTTCCGCCACTGATTCCGGTTTGAATAGAAAATTGGCTTTACTTAACAATTCTACATCGGAAACTTTGTTATTCTTTGCTAATACTGCAACCTTCTTCTACCGCCATACCTTTTGGATCCCCACTAAACCTGAAAGGCCATTTATTAATTGGTATCCTATCATTTCTACTCTCGAATCTCATGTTCCTATTCCCCAGTAGTTCGTCACCGTATTCGCTTCCTGATTCGTTAAGTGCAGGTTGTACATGCTCCTCTCTTATATTTCCTACCTCGACTGGTGTTTCTGGGCTACTTCTATTCCTATTCAACCTTCCCTGTTGTCCCTGACCTGCTACAATTTCTAGATTAACATTCTGATTCAGTAATCTGCTGTAGTTGTTTTGCATATGGTTTACCCCAGAAACTCTATCAAAGTCTTCCTCGCCTCTCTCGGTACACGATGCTCTACAGTTCCTTTGCTGGGTTTGTTGCACACTCTGCATTATTCGCAGTACCATATACCTTCCATTTGAGTTGCCATCACATTCTCTACAATATTGCTGACTTCCGATCTCAAACTCGTTCTATCACAAATTAGAGTTTCCGGCCTATCCGGTTCCTGACTTAGCGGTATCGCTACCACTGGAGAATTCCTTTGTACTCGATCTTGAGATTGCTGTTGTACATTGGATATTATAGGGCGCGGACGTTCAGAATACGCTGATTGGTTCTGAGAACTGCCGATTTCCGACGATCTCGGGACGTTTGACGGCGGAGGAAATTCAAGTGCTGGGTCCCTACCTACACTTTGTATCGTACTATGCATAAACGATCTACCAGAAGTTGACCTCTTCAGCCTAGCAATCCTATCCTCTGGGGTGGCATAAATGTCAAACATCGTTTCGATTTCATACAACAGCTCTTCTTTCATTTTCACCTGACTTTCATCTAAAGCGTGTGATCGCATCACTCGTAATCGATAATGTCTCAATCTTGACAGCAATTTCTGTCTTGTTCCCTGTACCTTGAGCTCCTGTCTTATTGTAATCAGTTTAACGTGAATAGTTGTCACTTTGTCAGCAATCGACTTTTTTGGCTTGAGAATTTTTGGGCTATGAATTTCTTCTAGTAAAACTTTTCGCAAAGCTTTTCTTTGTTCCTCAATAGGAACGTTCGATACATTGAGACTGCGAATATTCAATTCGTATTCTACTTCATCCGGAAGCAGATCAAAGGGATTAATATACGATCCCAACCCTAGTTGATTGGATGTACACGCCATCTTATTTCAACCAAAATTCAAAATATATTAAATAGTGCAAAAAAATATTCAAATTCAACTTAATGTTAAAAAAATGTCCACTATGGAAATGGCAATAGACTGACCTTACTATATAAAAATTGCAAATGATCAACAAACTAATCCTATTTTTTACTTTTAGGTTTTACCGACTTATCACTTAACTCGAACTTCTATCGAAATATCCCAAAACCGTAAGTATTATTCATGACTAATCTTAAACCGGTATTCCTAGAATAGTCGAAATTAATTTATCTAAATTTAATCGAAAAGCTCTTATCTGTGTCCTAACCTGCAGTTGGGCGCCAAATGTAACGGGTTACTGGTTGGTTTATCACTAATTTGCTTATGCGCCAAGCAAGCAATAAATCACGCTTGCATGCAAATCAGCATGTGTTCGTCACGTGCCCGACGAGACTCCTCAGGGCGAGTTCTTTAAATTAATCGCAAATTTATACCAATCGTTCCTAGAGACCAACGTGAACAAAAAGGCACCAACTGTAAGGATGACCAACGGGAACTATTTCGATTCACCCTTAATACTAAAATGACCGATGATCTTGTTTCTTCCTCCTTCACGACACGCGAGTTTATTCCAATGCAAAATCGAATCTGTGCTTTAAACGGTTTAATTTATGTTGCTTCTTCTATACCGACAAAAAATCTATTTTTATCTCAAGCGCTTGAGTTGTTTTTTCACTTTTCGTTTCTCCCGTCCTCCATGCAAGGTAGAACGACTAACTCTAGCCCACAAATCTACTGTCTACCTATGCACTAATGTATAACACAACAATAAATGTTCTGACCTTAATTCTGTTGAGGCGACGATCCAACGGTGGGTGAGTGGGTGGTTGCTAGCGGCCAATTTTTCCAACGACGGTGGCTTTTCGGCGGCGGTCGAATGAATGCTGTCAGTGTCTGAACTGCCTATGTGTCTCGGCTAGCTAGCCGACGGCGGTGCAAATTTCGATGGCGTTACTCGGCAACTTGAATTTAGAGTTTCGCCATTCGTGATCACGAAATCGCTGCTACGAGGCGAGATTGAATGATGTCCAGCAGTTGACAACTGGCGATCATTCCCAGAAGGCGTGGATTACCTTCACAGCCCACAGATGCGATGGACGAACACGGGCCTGACAACAAGCGGGGCTACAAACCGCCAAGCTTCTGGAGCGTCCGAGGGAAAACGTGGCTAGTCGTAGTCCCCTACACCTGGCAGTAACACCTTCACTTGAAGGATGTTAATTCCTTCAAGAGCAAATAGCGAACATTGCATTAGCACTTATACATTAATTTGGTACAAGCAACAGATTATTTTTTTACCTGAACCTCAATTTGCGGTATAAAACTTTTGCACACGCGGGTTATCGTAAAGACCTACGATCTGTAGAGCAACGTCTTAGTACTGATACAATAATTTAATTCGCATACTCACATATCGCACTATGCACATTTCCCAAATTCTGGGCCTATATTTAACTTCCACCTTTATTTCTTGTCTATAAAAGTAGTCAAGCGGCGTATCAAGAAATTTAAACTATCTACTCTGAACTTCCAACTTTTTCGACTGTTCACAATGCCGATCGAATCGAGAAAAAAATCATTTGTCCAAGACTCATTTATAAAGTTTTCCGCTTCCCTCGTCCCTAGCGCGTCGCGAGTTCCCTTTGTACTTTATTTTTAAATCCTCCAAATTCAATTGGTCATTCTCCCATGTGATGAGTTCTGACCCTCAGTTTCAAGTCACGACTGATTTATGTATTTGATTATATTCCCCACCACTTGGGGCGCTTCGGTCGAACGAAGGTTTAAAAGCTCGATCCAACTCATGCTGTTTCCCATGCGCGCCAGAATTACTTCGCACTCTTCCATTCCCGACATTAATGATGTACTAAATTAAATCTATTTACGGAAACTTTTTTGTAACATCGTTACAAGTTGAAATACTAGTATCTGATTGATGGTGAAAAGCAATTGTTTTTCATTATTATTAATATGGTGGAATTAAACGGAAAACATCTGTCTTAAGAAGTTTAATTGTGACATTCCGTGAAGTCGCTCAAAAAGTTTTGAATTTTCTTAAAACCTGTTTTAATCTACCTAGTGGTGCAATTGTGCCATTCTAATTTGTCCAAACTACGATTTCATGGCTGGTTATATTCAATACAATGGTGGAAATGTATATTACATATTCAGTACGATTTGCACATACATACAATGGATCGACACTGAAACATCGCTTGGAACTAGTGGCGGATTCGGGGGGTCCGGACCCTGCCGAAAATTCTCAACTTGTTAAGAAATTTTAAACTAGTTTTACTTTTAAAGTAACAACCCCTCATTGCATACCCCTACCTAAGCCATTATAGGCCGGGTTTAGGTTAACGATTTTTAGAGTGATTGCATAACCTTTCTATATGAGAAAAGCAAAAATATGCCAAAGTCCAAAAAAGTCAATTTTCGTCAAAAAAGTTTTTTTTCGAGATTTCATAAAATCACAACGTTTTATGCATTTTAAAGTCATTTGGCATCAAAAATGCAAATTCTGATTTGAAATTTTCCCTTACTCCCCCCTTTGAGAATTTTTCATTTCAGTTTATATGGGAATTTGCTGTGTGGTCGCACTCTTCAACCCGTAATTCCGGAACCAGAAGTCCAATCAACAAAAAAAATCATAAGCAGCCGATGGGAAGGTTGTACCTTTCATTGGATACTAAGTTTGAGCAAATCGGTCCAGCAGTCTCTGATAAACAGAGGTCACATTTTTTCCACATACACACATACATACACACACAAACATTTTCCGATCTCGACGAATGGCAAATGAAACACGGCCCTCCGGGCCGGGATTGTCTTGACGATTTTTAGAGTGATTGCATAAACTTTCTATATGAGAAAGGCAAAAATATGCCAAAGTCCAAAAAAGTCAATTTTCGCCAAAAAATTTTTTTTTCGAGATTCCATCAAATTTCAACGTTTCATGCATTTTAAAGTCATTTGGCATTAAAAATGCAAATTCGGTATTGAAATTTACCCTTACTCCCCCCCTTCTGAATTTTTCATTTCAGTTTATATGGGAATTTGCTGTGTGGTTGCACTCTTCAAACCGTAACTCCGGAATCGGAAGTCCAATCAATAAAAAAAATTCAATAGCAGCCGATGGGAAGGTTGTACCTTTCATTTGAGACTAAGTTTGTGCAAATCGGTCCAGCCATCTCTGAGAAACAGAGGTCACATTTTTTCCACATACACACATATACATACACACACAGACATTTTCCGATCTCGCGGAACTGAGTCGAATGGCATATGACACTCGGCCCTCCGGGCCGGGATTAGGTTGACGATTTTTAGAGTGATTGCATAACCTTTCTACATAAGAAGGGCAAAAATATGGCAAAGTTCAAAAAAGTCAATTCTCGTAAAAAAATCGGGTTTTCATCAAATCTCAACCTTTCATGCATTTTAAAGTCATTTGGCATCATTTGTTTGAGAATTTTTCATTTCAGTTTATATGGGAATTTGCTGTGTGGTCGCACTCTTCAACCCGTAGCTCCGGAACCGGAAATCCAATCAATAACAAATTCAATAGCAGCAGATGGGAAGGTTGTACCTTTCACCAACCAACATCGCCAGTCGTATGCTACTGGACGGATTTGCTTTCAACGGACTAAGTCAAGTAAGCATGATTCCCAACCACCAGTCATGCTTTCTGGATCTCGTCTTTGTTAGTGAAACTATTATACCTGTATGTTCCGTCAATGAAGCATCCAGCGTGATTGTTCCACTTGACAATTTTCATCCCGCGCTTGAAATCTGAATTGGCACTATTGGCTCAGCTCAGTACATAGAAACTCTTTCTGTCGACCGTCTCAACTATCGCAAAACTGATTTTGTAAAACTGCGCAGTTCTTTGTCGCAAATTGATTATAGTGTACTGCATTCACAAGTGAGTGTTAATGCTGCAGTTGCCCTCTACAAGCGACTACTACTGAACTGTGTTAAGACCTCATTGCCTAAATGCCAGTCTCCTAGCAAGCCGCCCTGGTCAAACAGCACTCTTCGAAATCTAAAACGTACTCGAGCAAAAACCCTACGTGCGTACACAAATCGGCGGAGTCCTCTTTCTAAGCGCATGTTCACTTTAGCTAGTAATGAGTATCGTTGTTACAACAAGCTTCTGTACAAACGCTATGTAAACACCATCCAGAAAAATCTACGCCGAAACCCGAAGGGCTTTTGGTTATTTGTCAACACGAAGCGAAAAGAAACTGGACTTCCATCAAGGATGCTTTACGACGGCGAAGTAGCTACGACAACTGTGGCGAAATGTACGCTGTTTGCCAGACTCCTCTCAAGTGTTTCTTCAACTGACTCGCCAACAGCAATCGAACTCGAAAATGCCTCTCTTGACGTTCCTGCTTGTGCTGTTGATTAGGATGTTGTACTGTCTCTAAACAAATGGTTATATCTGCAATCCAGAAAACCAAGTCATCTTATGCACCCGGCCTCAGTGCTATACCTTCAACTGTATTAAAAAAATGTTCGGACTTACTTGTAACACCACTTGCATAATTTTTAACCTATCGCTTCAGCAGCAAACGTTTGCTGTTTCCGGTATTCAAGAAAGGTCACACATGCAAAATAGAGAACTACCGCGGAATCACTTCGCTAGGAGTCGAATCTAAAGTATTTGAATCAATCATCAACGAAGCATTATTTTCTGCTTGTTAACACTACATCAGTACATCCCAGCACGAATTTTCTCCCGGAAGTTCGGTGGAGACGAATCTCGTCTGCTTCACGTCATTTTGCACGGAACAAATGTCTAAGAAATTGCAGGTGGACACTATTTACACTGATCTAAAGGCAGCTTTTGATAGAGTTAATCATGAGACCCTGATGACAAAGCTTGATATGCTAGGGTGTTCTACTAGATTCTGCCATTGGCTTCGTTCCCACCTTGTGCACCGTGAAGTCGTTGTTCAAATTGGTGATATTGTTTCAGAATCCTTTTTCAACACTTCCGGAGTTCCTCAAGGTAGTACGCTAGGTCCACTACTTTTTTCACTGCTCGTGAACGATGCGGTTTTCGTTCTAAGGCGCGGAGGAAAGCTGTTTTTGCCGACGACTTAATTTTTTTTTCTTATTATACGGAATGAAGCCGATTTCCGTGAGCTACAGCATCTTATCGACACCTTTTATAGCTGGTGTGTAAGAAACATGATGGTCCTTAGTGTTGCAAAATGTTTTGTCATCAGCTATTATCGAACGAGAAATCTGCTTACCTTCAACTATAACATCGCAGAAACTCAGCTACAACGCGTTGACCACGTGAAGGATCTACCTACGTGAATTACCGTGGAACGATCCATTAAACCTGCCAGCGTACGAGGACCGTTGTCGTCTTTTAGGACTTAATGCTTTAACACGTCGGAGACATGCAGCGCAGGCTACCTTCGTGTCAAAGATTCTTCTGGCTGAATATGGTTATCTGGAGCTACTAGCGCAAATCAGCTTCTACGCGACTACCCGTTCACTTCGCGCTCGAGCCCTGCTGCATTCTGAAATGTGCAGCACTAACGACGTTACCAATAGTCCAATTTTAGCAATGAGTCGTCGCGTAAGCGAGTTTGCTGAAATATTCGACTTCGTCATGAATTCTTCACAGTTTTGTCGTCGTGTATTGTCACTAGTTTAATTATGTTTATTATAGATTAGTTTAGTTCATTTAGACAAATTGTCAGTTGGATTTTTTACATTTCTTATAAAAGAAATGTATAGAATTCGCTCAAACTTTCAAAAAAAATTTCCGAGGCCCGGAGGGCCGAGTCTTATATACCAATCGACTCAGCTCGACAATTTGGGACAATGTCTCTCTCTCTCTTTCTCTCTCTGTGTGTGTTTTTTTTAGAGAGCAGTAAGAAAATTTTCAGGAAAACCCTGATACCTGAGGGAAAATGTACAAAAACCCCAATGTCTCAGGGAACGGGTTTGAGCTGCCATCACCCGACCCGCTAAAAACCACTGCTCTTGCCCAGAACCTGATTCCTCCCCGGCACTACCTTACGGCATTACTTCGGGGAGGGGTTTTTATGTGCATAGCACACATTCTAATTCAACTACTTACTAGTTCGTTTCGCAGGGTTACAGCCCCACTCCTCTACACACCACCAATTCTCTACCATCCACACAGACTGGCAAGTTCTGCCTGGCTCCTCCCCTACGAATATTGTCTGGGCGGTAAACTTCAGACTGTCTAATTCACCGAGCCCTTCGGCTCCCTTGTGCCAGTTAGCACCGCAACTCCCTTCTCGCACCATTCAGCGCCGTTTACTCATTGAGCACCAGACTTGTTCGCGAACTACTCGGTCTAGTCCCCGACGATGGACCTAGCCTACTCCGACGGAGAATTCCCCGGCGAGAGAAGTTCTCCCGAAACCGAGCCAACCAACCAGATGTCGAGGTCAGTTCGGCGATTCCGGTGGAGCAGGGCGTCCGATTCGCTGATGCCCCGACGACCTGCGACTGGTGGTAATTCGTCACGGTCTACTCAGTCTAGTCCCCAGCGCTGGATCTAGCTTACGCCGACGGAGAGTTCCCCGGCGAAGGAGGCTCTCCTGATACCGATTCTTCTTTTGTTTTAGTACCACAATTTCTTGAGCCCTTTGGCTTCCTCTCGTTCCGTTTCGCTCTACTTTCCCGATGAGCCATTCAGCTCCCGCCCTCACTTGTTCGCGAACTACTCAGTCTAGTCCCCAACAATGGATCTAGCCTGTTCTCCTGCAACCGAGCGGTAGATTTCTCCTGATTCCGATGTTCGTTTTTGTGAGCCATTTAGCTCTCCGCGTCATCCCGATCTACTCGATCTAGTCCCCGGCGGTGGATCTAGCCTACTCAACGGGCCATACAGTAGGTGCTGAGGTCTATCCGGCGATTCCGGTTGGGACGTAACTTCCGGTTCACCAGCGCCCCAACGACCCACTGCTAGCTCTGCGACGCGGTCTACTCGGTCTAATCCCCGGCGGTGGATCTAGCCTACTTACGAGCTACCCGGTAGGATGTCGAGGTCGGTTCAGCGATTCCGGTGAAGCTTGACGTCCGGTTCCCAGGCGACCCGACGACCCAAAATCGGTGCTACGTCACGTACTACTCAACTGGTCCCCGGCGGTGGACCTAGTGTACACAGTTGGAGAGTTCCCCGGCGGCGGAATTTCTCTCGAAACCCGATTTGCGGCTTCTTGCTGGTCTCTTCGCCACTTCCTCTGCAGCTCGAAGAGTATGCTCGAGACCACTCTGTTGACAGCGTCCCAGGTATGTTCGTCACGGCACATCTCTTCGACGATATTGTCCACTGTCATACCAGGTATACCCCTTCTTCGAATCTAGGGCATTCGAAAACCACGTGTTCCGGTGTCTCCTGCACAGTCGCAAACTCCGGGCAAAGGGGTGACGAAGCGTGTCCAAACCGATGCAAGTACTTCCGGAAGCATCCATGCCCGGACAAAAACTGCGTCAAATGGAAGTTCACCTCTCCATGCTTCCTATGTACCCAGGCCGACATATTTGGGATGAGTCGGTGGGTCCACGTTCCTTTCTCCGCGTTATCCCACTCCTGTTGCCATTTAGCCAACGAGTCCGCTCGAACCAGTCTCCTAGCGTTACGTGAATTTCTCCGCTGATAGCATTCCACGTCCTCCGCCAGGGTAATGCAGATGGGGATCATCCCGACGTTAACGCATACTGCATACTTCTGTTTAGATGACTTCTCAGCACTCTCGAGTACTATCCGAATTTCATCCACTGTCGACGCTCCTTTGCGGAAACCGAACTGCATCTTGGACAGTCCGCGCTCACCTTCCGTGAATTTCGTCAACCTGTTAAGAATGATGCTTTCCAGGAGTTTTCCGAGTGTATCCAGCAGGCATATGGGCCTGTACGAGGTCGGGTCGCCAGGTGGCTTCCCTGGCTTCGGCAGCAACACCAGCTTCTGGACCTTCCACATTTCGGGGAAGTTGCCTTCATTTAGGCACTTCTACATCACTATCCTGAACATGTCCGGATATGCCAGGATCGCAGCTTTCAGTACCACGTTTGGTATTCCATCCGGACCAGGGGTTTTCTTTGATTTTAGGCGTTTCGATGCTTCTGCTACCTCGTCGTTAGTCACTTGCCGATCTGTGTTTGTTCCTGCTTCTTCGCTGTACGGTGTCGGTGGCCATATAGTTGGATCGTGCTTCGGGAAAAGACCCTCGACGATTATCTTCAGCTTGCTCGGACACATTTAGGTTGGCGTCGTCGGACCCTTCATTTTCGCCATCACGACTCGGTATGCGTCACCCCAGGGATTGGCGTCTACTTCTCGGCATAGCTCCTTGTGGCACTCTGACTTTCTAAGTCTGATCTTCCGTTTTAAAGCGGCCCTAGCTTCCCGAAACGCTGCCTTACGCTCTTCTCTATCTGGAGCGTTTCGTTCCACCAGTAAGCTGGACGCCGTTTGTTGCGTGGTTCCAGCTTTCGCGGCATTGTGGCGTCACAAGCCGCCACAATCCTTCTTGTTAGGTCAGCCGCATCCACGTTCTCGGTCCCGCCGTTCTGCCGAAGTGCCTCAACAAAGAGGTGTTTGTTGAAGGCTTTCGTCTTCCACTTTCGTTCGCCGGTCATCCTTCTCTGTACTGCCGCGGGGTTCCATTGACCGATACGGTAGCGAATCTCCTGGTGGTCACTATGCGTATACTTTTCGCATACTCTCCAATTCATGTTCGCCGTCAATAAGGGACTACAGAATGTGACGTCGATGATAGACTCCCTCCCGTCTCTCCGAAATGTGCTAACAGAGCCTTCATTGCACAATCGTATGTCTAACTTCGCTAGAGCTTCCTGCAGGATACACCCTCTTGTGTTGATTACTCTACTGCCCCATTCCACAGCCCAGGCGTTGAGGTCACCACCAATGACTACCGGCTTCCGATCGATCAACTGCTCGGTTAACTGCTCCAGCATTAGGCTGAACTGCTCTATTGTCCACCTTGGGGGAGCGTAGCAGCTACATACGAAGATGCCGTTGATTTTGGCTATCACGAAACCCTCGTATGAACGTTCTACCACTTCTTGGATGAGAAATTTACCCATTATTTGTATCACAGCGGTTCCTGATCTATAGCCACCCAGTTACCGTAGTTAAGGGGGACTCGATAAGGCTCTGCGATCAAAGCGACATCGCACATAGTTTCTGTCGTAGACTGCCACAACAGTTGCTGTGCGGTATCACAATGATTCAGGTTTATCTGGGTCACCTCCATCACCGTTGGCCTGCAGTCGCCTTCTTGTAGGCTGGGCATTTAAAGCCACCCGTCTGATGGTCGTTTCCTTCCGCTGGGGTACCATGCAAGCACTTCGGCCTCTGCGTGCAGTCTCTTGCAAGATGGCCCGTCTCTCCGCATTTCCAGCACATCCCGGATCTGTCCGGGCCTTTGCAAGTCCCTGCTAAATGTCCAAAGCCTAAACATTTGAAGCATTTCTCCGCTTGTTTATTTACTCGTGGGGCGGCTCTCAGTAGGCATCTCGACCATCCAACTGTAACTTTACCTACCTCCAGCGCCTTGTCTACAGCGATTACCGGTAAACGAATCATCGCTGTCTGCGTTCCTCCGTATCCCTTCCTTAACCGGATCGTCATGTGCACCTCGCCCAGTTTGCACTGCTGCTTCATAGCATCTCTCAGCTCGTCTTCCGTCGTTATTTCGTCGAGGTCCTTGCACACAATTACCATCTCCGGGCTTAAGGCTTTAACTTCTGCCTTTCCACCCATTGATTTAGTTATAGTCTCCTGCGAGGCAGAGCTACTAGTCGTAGTATTCTTCTTAAGCTCGAGGAGCATCTCATTTTTTTGGGTACGCCTGACTCTTAACACGTTTCCTCCCAAATCTTTCAGCTCCGGGTCCTCTCGGACCTTTTTGAGCAGTACTGCGTACGTAGTCTCGTCATTTGCTTTGACGAGCACGGCTTCTCCCTTAGGCGCCTTCTGACGAGCCGAGGGTTCTGATTTCCTCTTCTGCTCCCCTTTTCGCTCCTCCTTCGTTTTTTGCTGTTTCCCGCGTTTCTCCTTCCGACCTACAACGGTACTCCAGCGTTCACCCTGTAAGGTGGCGTCCTTTCCTTCGGCAGCAACAGCGTCCTCGAGCGTCTGCCTCTTTAACCTGCCTGGTCTTTCGTCTTCTGGCGAGGATCTTGTCCTCTTTGGAGTTATGGGAACTAGCGTGTTCTTCACTCCAATCTGCCTCTCCTTACCCTGTTTCGGAGGGACTAGGAGGATAGTGGCTTTAGCCGACGCCGATGCTCGCTCAGCCGAATCTGCCCTCTGCGTTGCCGTATCGTACTCTTTCACGGCAGACAGTAGCGCCTTCCGGATTTTGATGACCATCTCCTTAATGTCTTTGTGGACATTGTTTCTCGTGTCCACGAACTTGTGAAGCTCCCCCACCAAGTGCCTCGCTACCGCTACCTTTGGCGTTTGTGGGGTGTAGCTCATTCCGCTTTGCTCCGGCTGTTTTTGTTGCTGCTGTTGCTGTTGCTTCGGCTTCCCCTCCTCCTGCTCTTGCTGGATGGACTTCAGCTACTATTGGTAGTGGTGACCTCACCAACCCACCTCTGGCTAACGGATTCACCGTGCCTGCTCCATTTATATCGGTTGCTTGTTTTTTCTCCATTTTATTGGGTCCCAACTCCGGGCCGCTATCTCCATTCGCTGCACATAGTCGCCTCTCGCGATCCCATGATTATCCATGCTGCCAAAAAGCAGCAGTGAGGTCATGCAAGTGTTGACACTATCCTTCATGGGGAGTAGTGTTCAGAGCCGGATCGGCTTAAATCGGAAATGCTTCAATCGAACCTAGTACCACCAACCAAATGATGGCGAGTTTCGAACGTACCCGGAGACCTGCTAGGGTTTTGTTGGGACGGAGGCAGTCATGCTGTTAGCCCACTCGCCATTTCAAGTCGGTGTCATCCTTCCTTACTCAGGGAGTAGAACAGCACACCTGTCAGCCCAAAGTCGCCATCCTATTCGTCATCCGTGTCCTGTCCGTTGACGTTCGCCGTGGCCAGTATACCGTAATCAGGATGTTACTGGCGTCGATCCTGATGTGCCAGTTGGGCTAGAGTGCTTTTATTTTATATTAGATTATTGGAATCTTAGGATCTTAGCAGAAGCGGCACAGACTCGCTTCGTCGGAGCTGCTTTCGGAGTTATGGCTTTTTTGAGAGGTTTAGAAGAGCCCAATCTTAGCCCCACCATATCCTAGAAAAACTCCCCAACTCGCAGTAGAGCCGTGGGGGGGGGGGTTGTTAGGCCCCTAGACTCCTGCCCTTCCTGTCCCTGCTGCCCCCTGCTGTGTGTGTGTCTGTGTGTATATAACGGACAAAATCTCATTCGTGTTTCTCAGCAATGGCTGAACCGATCTTATCCAAACCAATTTTAAATGAAAGACCTATCAAACAGTAAGAACGCTATTAATTTGTTTTTGATTCTGATATTAGTTTCCAAGATATGAATGTTTGAATGTGTAAAAATGGCGTTTTTAGCAGTTTTTTAAATTATCTGCCGAAATTGACAATATAGATTAACTGTTGCGAATAAATACCCCTCGTACGCCAATCGGACTGAGCCAAAGTGGTTGTTATACCAGTTGCGTCGCATCTGACAATCCATCTCTGGTGAAGTAAACGACTGACAGGAAAGTAGATCAGAAAATCAGTTTTTTGTAACCCTCTGAAGAGTCAGGAGCATATCAATGAAAAAATATTTATGTACACACCATATTTCACATTTATTCTGTTGCGATTGCGAATTAAACAATCAGAAACCAAATTCTTGACCAGATTCAAGCAGAGAAAGCTTCGACTTTGCTGTGAGAAAATTATCCGAAAATCAATCGTAACAGTAACTCAAGAATTTGCATTTGCAGAGAAACATGCAGCTAACCTCAAAAATGATAGTGATCCACGTGAAGTTTCATCACGGCCATCTTCGAAGGTTAATTTCGTAGCAGATGTGATTGACGATGAGCGAGCGGATAAAAAGGACTGCGGAGTATGCGACGGTCCCAATAATGCAGATAAATACATGGTACAGTGTGATCATTGTTCATGCTGGTACCATTTCCTTTGTGCTGGGGTGAATTATAGAACAGTACATTCCAAGCCATTCTTGTGTGTGCTGTGCGTTCCGCGCCTTCTCGCGCCACCACCAACGTCGGTAACTGGGCGAAGCAGTACGTCCAGCTCTCGAAGAGCACGGGTGGCCCGCGAAATGCAGCGTTTGGAGGAAGAGAGGGTCTTGCAGGAGACAATTCAGCAGGAATTGTTGGCGGCTGAAAAGGCGTTGAACCTGAGAGCTACCCAGCAGAAATTGGAACGCGAGAAGCAGTACATTGCGAGAAAATATCAGTTATTAGACCAACAAGAGGACGCAGACACATCCAGCTTGTTGAGCGTTCGAACGAAGCAGAGCAGTAGAGTGAAAAGTTGGGTTAAAGACCAGAACGCTGCGACGGATATATTGGGCTCCCCCACTGCAGGTGCTGAGGCCGATCACACACGAGACGAGCTACTGAACCACCGTGCAATCGTGCCGTGTACCTCCACCCCATTGCAGACCGTAACCCATCCGGCTCACACGAGTACTGAGATTGACGCTAAACATCCGGAATCTAATGTTGGGGGAACAGCCAACACCGAAAGGAACGAGACAGTCGGAAGCATAGCAATCGGTGAGAATGAGGACAGTGGATGTTGATGGCCTAGCCCAAA
This sequence comes from Topomyia yanbarensis, assembly GCF_030247195.1. Classification (NCBI taxonomy): domain Eukaryota; kingdom Metazoa; phylum Arthropoda; class Insecta; order Diptera; family Culicidae; genus Topomyia; species Topomyia yanbarensis. The sequence goes on along the minus strand of NC_080670.1, from coordinate 109,048,997 downwards.
TTCAACGGGTAAATGTACAGCCGTTTGTGGACATACTGAACGATAGTAAGCTCAAGGTTACGCAGTACGGTGCTCGTCCAAAGACCCCATTAACCTTGTATGGCAAGTGGAATATGGAAACCACAGAGTTACGTAAACAACGTGTCCAACAACAAGAAGCGTACGAGAAGGAACTTAAAATGCGACGTAGACGAGAATTGGACTTGGTCAAAAAAGTTAACGAACTGATGGAGCACGAAAAACAACAGTACGAATTGCAACGACGACGGGAAGCAGATCTTCTTAGACAACTACGACAATGAGAAGAAGAAGAAGTGAAGTATAGGGAGCAGAAGAAGTTAGAAGAAAAGGAGGGAGAATTACTGCGTCTTCAAAAACTGAAACAATCGTTCATCGACATGCAGATTTCGCTACGGCAGGAGCAAATCGGTGCTGACGAAGGTATTGCGGATAAACCATCGTTACAGGTGATGCCTGAAAGGACCCATGACGGAATGCAACCGCCACGAGAAATGAAAGCAGGTAGAGATAAAACCCCCCTCAGCCAGCTCATTCCCTCGGTAAGTGTACCCAATCTAAGCGCCAAGTCATTCAGTGAAATAAATACCCCACCCTATTCAAATGATCCAGATGAGTATTCAATATTTACTCCAATAGGAGATCGTTCTCAATATTCTTCCCCGATGTATAGACCAATGCCAGTGTTTTCTCCCCCTGTTGCCTCTCAATATGAACCGTTATCGAATCATCCCATGTGTCTCCCCCATACAAGGACTCCATATGAACTGCAGAAACCTCTCGTAGACGTGGGTCCTTCTGTCGTGAACTATGGCTCATCGAGATTCCAGTGTGGACTTACGCTAGAGCAAATTGCGGCAAGACAAGCCTTCTCTAAAGAGCTACCATCGTTTGCTGGCGATCCTGCGGACTGGCCGGTATTTATCACAAGTTACCAGCAGTCTACTTATGCGTGCGGATATTCGGAATTGGAGAACCTGTTGCGGTTACAGCGGTGTCTCAAGGGTTGTGCCAAGGAAGCGGTCAGTAGTCTTCTTCTACATCCGTCGACGGTTCCCGAGGTGATATTGCAGATCTTGTATGGTAGGCCTGAACAAATAGTTCACAACCTTATCTCAAAAGTTCGTAGTGCCCCCGCTCCGAGAGCGGACAGATTGGAAACGATAGTCAGCTTTGGTATGATGGTGCGCAACTTATGCGGGCACTTGAAGGCAGTTGGATGCTCATACCATCTGTCAAATCCTACTTTGTTGCAGGAGCTCATTGAAAAATTGCCAGCCACGGTAAAACTTAACTGGGCTATTTACCAGCAAAATTTGCCGATGGTGGACTTGAACAGCTTTGGAGATTATATGACGACAATTGCATCTGCTACCAGCAGAGTTGTTACGCCCATGGCGAACTCATCGAAGGCGATCCGTGAAGAGCGACATCGAGGCAAGGAGAAGGCATTCATAAACACTCATGCAGCGGTCGAATGTGATCCCAGGAAGCAAGCAGGTGCATCTCGAGGCGAGCAGTCGTCATTCAAGCAGCCAGCCATACCTTGGAAAAAATGGAAGAATCTTGTTCATCATGCGGTGGTGGAGGCCATCAAATAGCGACCTGTGCAACGCTTAAAAAACTGCTTGTCGATGCTCGATGGAAAGAAGTGAAAGAGAAGCAGCTTTGTCGTAGATGTTTGACGGCCCACAAATGTTGGCCATGCCGTGGGGAAATATGTGGTGTGAACGGTTGTCAAAAGCGTCATCATCGATTGGTTCATTATGACCAGCCACCAGTGGAAGCAAAACCGAGTGCAGGTACAACCAATGCTACCGTTACGGTTCATCGTTTACTTTCGTCGTCGACTCTGTTCCGTATGTTGCCAGTAGTGATCTATGGAAGTAAAGGGCGAGTGAACACGTTCGCTTTCCTCGACGACGAATCCTCCGTCACCATGGTGGAAAAGTCGATAACAGATGCACTGGGTCTCGAAGGGAAGGTCGAGGACTTGTGTATCCACTGGACAGGTGGAATTCAAAAAAAAAACCTGTCTACAAAACAAGTGACATTGAGTGATTCGGCCGATGGTTGTGATCGGCGGTATAAGGCAGCTGAAGTGTATGTGGTCGAGAACTTAGGTTTACCAGAGCAAACGATCAACTTTAACGAAATGGAACAACGTTTCGATTACCTCATGGGCCTTACAGTGAAAAGCTTTACAGCTGCAAACCCCGGATTGATCATTGGGGTGAATAATGTTCACTTACTGGCCACCCTGAAACTGCGAGAAGGAGGTATCGGTGAACCGATAGCAACAAAAACGCGCATTGGATGGGCTGTATATGGAAGCCTACGGGGAAACAACAACCGGTTCTCTCACCGTTGTAGTACTACGATATGAATGTAAATAATATCGAGCGGCCCCTCGAATAACTTGTCCGCTCAGCATGGGTAAAAGCTTCTGTAATTTCTCCCGAAATGTGAATGAGAGTGAGTGTTTGGTTGGAGTTCCTTCGAATGAACTGTCAGATGAGTGGTTGAGCACCCACCGGATCCAGCCGTGGTTGGAGCCGAGTTACTTTTAGCGGGTGGTCGCGACGCAGGCGTCGCCCCGCTTTTGAGATAACCCTTTCTGCGACCTTTAACCGCAGAATAAGCTATAGTGGAGGGGAAACTATTTGTCTCTGGGTTTTGAAAGCCATTCGGCAGCACCCGGGATTTGGTGGTAGAAGATCGAGGTGTGGGGATATTCAAAAGAAATTGAAGCCGTGTACGAAAAGGCTTCGGGGAAACTTGCGTACTTTCGTGAACGATTGCGTAGTTCCGGTCACGAAGATATGACTCATGCTTTAAACTGAGGACTCCAAAGATCTGATGTTTCAATTTGTTCTGGATCGTGGAAGAGGCAGGAGTGGTTTAGTTTTTTTTTCGCGCCTCGGTGTGGTTTTATAGGTAAAGATAAAAATCGTGAGATTCTCTATATCAGTTTTGCCAGTAATTAGTTTTCCCTTCCCAGTTCTAACTCGTACAAGTTAAGTGGCTTCCCGCATATCGAAGCAGTGGTTTAGAGTCGGTATTGCCGAATTAAGGTAAGGTGCAAATGGTGGCCAGTGCAGTGCGTGCCCTAATTCCAACTTGTCGTTGGATGCGTGTTTTTCGTGCAGGTTTGAAGCTGCAGCATCCCGTCACACCGATCATCATCCGTCATCAACCGCTTCTGACCCCGCCATCTAGCTACAAAGTTCCCGGTGAACCATCCGGAAGAGCGACGACCGTCAAATTCGCGCTAGCTAAGGAGCAGCGTCGTTGCCAGCATACGTCCAGTTGCTGGGCACCGACTATCGATCAACCCACGTGGGAAACATGTAATGCAGTGACCCCCATCAGGTCAGACTCTGCCAGCAAACGACCGGGCAAATCGTTTGTGGCAACCGGATCAGCATCCCCAGCGGACTGGATCTTCGAGCGACTCACGTAAAACCATGGTAGTGTGAGTACTCATTTCCTTTTTTTTTGACATGCGCATGATCAACTTTGTTTAAAATCGCAAATGTCGGATCAGTGAGCTAAGTGACAGCGTTTTCGTGACAAGCTCAAAAAGCCCGGGTTCGAAACCCGATTATCAGTTTTTTTGTTCTGCGGTTTTATTTTTTCCCACCCCGTGAAAATCCTAGGTCAGCGATGAAATCGCTGTATTACACGCAAACACGCCGACTGTATATGCACGCACCGTAAGTTGAGCCACTCATTTTCGGATGAACACCAGGTTAGGTAGTTAGATTTTTGATATGCTTTGGGAAGGGAGAGAGACAGGATAGGCAGTGACCATGTTGGTTAGCGCGCTGCGAGGAAATTAGCTAGCAAGTTGAAAGGCCTAGGTTCGAGACCCGAAATGTGAAATAAATATTTTTTTGTAAGCGAATTATGAGTTGAAGTGATTAAACAGTTTTTTGCAGTAAACTATTTTTTGGTATTTTCTGGTATAGGTAGTTTCACGATTTTCGGTCGTTTCCGTTTTTAGCGAGCAGAGTTGACTCCTTTTTCATTCGATTCCACCTTTCCTAAATCGGCCACGATTGGGGACCTCGTGTTTGAGTAGAACTTTGCCCGTGATGATGAAAAGCGTTAGAGCTAATCAATTATACCGGTCTGAGGCCTTCTTTGTATACTGCTGTTGATTTCTAGCGAATGTTTTCAGACTGGTAATCAAGGTACCTGAGTCCAGTTGGACCATTCTGGAGCCAGAACTTAGAAACAAATAGTACCCGCCCGTAGGAGGGGTCTCAATAGCTGGGCAAACCGAACAAGGCGAATGGTCTCCTTCGGGAGTGGCGCTGAAGCCATCCGCTAAATATTGATGATTTAGGCTCCTGCTCCAACTGTCTCGGGTTACACCGTCAGATGCACATCAACCCGAGAACAGCCGATGATGATCTACACGCCTATGTCCAAAAGTTCTTTGGTTTAGAATGTTTGGGGATTACCACTTTGTCGAAAGAGGAGAGTGAGGAACACTCAAGAGCCCGGAAGATCCTGAAGGAAACAACTGTACGTACTGACAGTGGTAGATTTCAAACCGGTCTCCTTTGGAAAAGTGATGTCGTGAATTTTCCAGATAGCACATCTATGGCAGAGAAACGTTTGATTTGTCTCGAGAAGCGGCTTAGCAGAGATCCAGAGCTGTACAACACCGTGCGTCACACACAAAGTGACTCCAGAAGAATTGAATGAGTTCGACCCAAGACGTTCGTGGTTCCTACCGTTGGGAGTCGTATTAAACCCCAAGAAACCGGGGAAAGTTAGAATTATTTGGAATGCGGCAGCCAGAGTAAAGGGTGTATCGTTGAACACGGAGTTGTTGAGCGGTCCAGATTTACTTGCACCATTACTGCGGGTGATGTTTGGATTCCAAGAGCGAGAGGTGGCCATCTGTGGAGACATAATGAAGATGTTCCACCAAATAGCTATTCGAAAGGAAGATCGCAGCGCACAGTTATACAAATGGAGAGACTCGCCGGATTTGCCGACGGATATCATGGTGATGGACGTAGCAATTTTTGGTGCAACTTGTTCTCCTGCACAGTCACAATTCGTGAAAAATAAGAATGCTGATGAACATGCCAAAGTCTACCCCAGGGCTGCTCAAGCGATTAAAGGAAGGCATTATGTCGATGACTACCTTGATAGTCTCGACAACCCTGATGAAGCTGTTGAGTTGGCGTTAGAGGTGGCAAAAGTTCATGCCGCTGGTGGGTTCATAATCCGGAACTGGATTTCTAACCAGCGCACCGTGATGGAGCGGATCGGAGAAACCAACCCAACTACTGTGAAGCGATTCGTTGGAGAAGGTGAAGTTGAACGTCTGCTGGGTATAGTCTGGATGCCGGGGAAAATGTTTATACCTTTTCATTGAACTACAGTGACAGTATCCGCGCGCTGATTGAAGGTGAAGTAGAGCCCCCCAAACGGGAAATGCTGCGGTTGGTGATGAGTTTTTACGACCCCATGGGACTGGTGGCGGCGTTTGTCATCCATGGGAAAATCCTTATCCAAGATGTCTGGAGGGCGAGAACAGACTGGGATGAGAAGATCCCCCTGGAAGTGCTCGGTCGATGGAAGCAGTGGTTAACGGTCCTAAGGAAGATGAATCACATTAAAATTCCCCGTTGTTACTTTCCCGGTTACGATCCAGTCAGTTACCGTTCACCACAACTGCATATTTTCGTTGACGCGAGTGAACAAGCCTTCGCAGTGTGTGCTTATTTCCGCATCGTGGACCGGGAACAAGTACGTTGCTGTTTGGTTGCATCGAAAACTAAAGTGGCACCGCTGAAGCCTTTGTCAATCCCTCGCTTGGAGTTAATGGCAGCAGTGATAGGAGTGCGGTTAAGGAAAACAATCGTCGAGAACCATTCAGTAAACATTCAAGAGACGTTCTTTCATAGTGATGCCACGACTGTCCTTTCCTGGATCAAGTCTGACCCACGTCACTATCGACCATTCGTTGCGTTCCGTATCAGCGAGCTATTGACTATGTCAACGGTTACAGAATGGCGATGGGTCCCCACTAAACTCTACGTCGCTGACGAGGCCACGAAATGGGGATGAGGTCCATCGTTCGAACCAGATAGCCGTATCATGATTGGACCTTTGTTCTTGTGTGATGATCAGCAAGAGTGGCCGAAGGATTGCAGAACGACGAAAGAGACGAAGGAGTCGGAGGAAGAACTTAGACCAGCATATGTTCTTAGTCATTTTATAGCGAAACCGTTGCTGAATCTGGAAAATTTTTCGAGATGGGAACGTTTACTGCGGAGTGTTGCGTATATTCACCGTTTTGTTTTCAACTTGAAACAAGGTTGCAACAAGAGACCAGTCGAGAAAGGAGCACTTACGACAGCCGAGTTGCAGAAAGCAGAGCGTACTCTTTGGACGTTAGTACAATCAGACAAATATCCGGACGAAGTTTCGACGTTAAAGCACAACGCTCAAGCCGACAAATTCGAGATGAAACGTTTGGAGAAGACAAGTCCACTTATGAAGCTGACGCCGGTAATGGACGAATATGGGATACTTCGCGTGGATAGTCGTGTCGTTAATAGTGACTTCCTAACATACGATGCCAAATATCCGATAAACCTAGCCAAACAACATGCCATCACTGACTTGATACTAGAGTGGTATCATCGCAGATTTCGTCATGCGAACAACGAAACCATCGTGAACGAAATTTGTCAGAGATTTTACGTGCCCGGCTTAAGAGTACAGATTCGTTTAACGAAAAAACGATGTATGTTGTGCCAGGTAAACAATGCCGCCCCTGTACCACCCAAAATGGGACCTTTGCCGCTAGCTAGATTGACACCATTCAGAAGGGCGTTTATGTAAACAGACATTGACTACTTCGGGCCATACTTGGTCAAGGTTGGGCGGTCTGTGGTGAAAAGGTGGGTCGCACTGTTCACTTGCCTGGCAACGCGGGCTATTCACCTGGAAATGGCGAATGACCTATCAACCGACTCATGCAAGAAGTTGATACGAAGGTTCATTGCACGCAGAGGGGCCCCAGTGGAGATTTTTTCGGATCGCGGAACCAACTTTATCGGTGCTAACCGAGAATTGATTGCGGAGATTAACAAAATCAACACCGAACTCTGCAGCACCTTTACAGACCACAACACACAGTGGAGATTTAACCCGCCGACTGCTCCTCACATGGGGGGTTGTTGGGAAAGGATGGTTCGTTCGGTTAAGGTCGCTTTGGGTGCATTGCCATTTGAACGGAAGCTCGAATAAGAAGCATTGGCAAGCCGAGTGCATTATCAATTCGCGCCCATTTTTGATCTTGAACTCAACTGGGGTAAAACAGCCAGAGAAGACACCTGTGAACGAGGGCATGGCACTGACGGGGAGTTGGAATCAAATCCAACATACACTGGACATTTTTTGGCGGCGCTGGTTGAGGGAGTACCAGCCTATGATAGCTAGATGAACCAAATAGTTTAATGACGTTCGTCCGATCAGAGAGGGTGACTTGGTGGTATTCGCGAATGAGGGAGTGAGAAACCGTTGGCTTAGAGGTCGGGTGGTAAAGACTTATCCGGGTAGAAACGGCACACCACGTCGGGCTGACGTGCACGATTCTGAGGGCACGGTGAGGCGTGATCGACCTGTAACTAAACTGGCCTTGCTGGATGTCCGTACTGGAGGTGACGTCGAACTGGAAGTTCTAGCGACACGTGGGGGAGGATGTTGCGGATAAATACCCCTCGTACGCCAATCGGACTGAGCCAAAGTGGTTGTTATACCAGTTGCGTCGCATCTGACAATCCATCTCTGGTGAAGTAAACGACTGACAGGAAAGTAGATCAGAAAATCAAAAGAGTCAGGAGCATATTAATCAAAAAATATTTATATGCACACCATATTTTACATATTCTGTTGCGATTGCGAATTAAATAATAGGAAACCAAATTCTTGACCAGATTCAAGCGGAGAAAGCTTCGATTTTGCTGTGGGAAAATCATCCGAAAATCAATCGAAACATTAACACTTTATATATTTTTAGGCAGCTTTTATGAATACCTTTCGAACTATAGCTATAGATTGTTGAAATCGGACCATTATCAAAAGAGATATTTAACATTAAATGAGGACGAAAGTTTTTTATCATTTTCCATAGCCAGAAATATGACCAAAAACATGTAATCTATTATTAACGCCAAAACGGCTTATTTTAGGTCAATAGTATCTTCGGAGAATTTAATGGAGGCAATATGCCCTTTCTTTTGGTATTGTGCTTTTGCTGATTGATCCTCCTATGAGTGAGATATTTTCACAAATTTTCTTGGAAGTGATTATATCGAAATGATGCCTTCAGCAAATTTGTAGCTCTTACTTTTGCGAATAACTCTACTGAAGACTTCAAATATCTATTTTGAATACTTCAAAAGTTATGGCTTGTTGTTTGTGGATTACTCTTTGTCGCCTATTTATTGTTCAATATAGTAATAATCCATTGAAATAAGCCAAACATTATTTCGATAAAACGAATTTTGTATTTCATTTTACTATCTACAGCCTCCAGAAATAATCACCGAACACTTCCAAGTTGTCTGGAAGGAACTTGATAACTTATCAGTGCAAAACTGTTCATTTGTGCGAACCTTCTGACTGCAATTTTTCTAACTTATAACCATCGGATCGATCTGAAACATATCGGAAAATGAAAAGCAAAATAAATAACTCCAAGCAACGGCGTAGCCAAGAGAAGGTTTTGTGGTTTAACACCATACAGCCCACCCCCCCCCCACCACACCCAAAAAAAATATTGGATTGAAGTTGAAAATGTTTTGATGCTGACGGATTTAATTCAATATTACAATAACAATTATCTGATCCGTACATTGATAACCTGTTGTTGTAAACATCATGACTTTTGATAAATTGTCGGAATGGGGTCCTGATATGTAACTGGTCTATTGGTCTTGATTTCACAGTTGTCTAATAGCATCAATATCAAATTCCTGTCTGAAAACATTTCAATAGAAAATTCCAGAGTTCTGTAATCAATCATAATCTTCAGATTTCTTTTCAAATTGAGCTCGATTTTGTAGAGATGTGCTGTAATAAGGGTCTTTATTTAATAGGAAGCGAAGTTAAAATTGATTTAATGTCTATGAAACATAGAACTGCTCACCAAAAATGCAAAACTCTCAACATTTGCTAAAAATGTATTTGCGTTTCTCATTCACTCTAAAATTCGTCAATCTAATCCCAACACGGAGGGCCGAGTGCCATATGCCAATCGACTAAGTTCGTCGAGATCGGAAAATATCTGTGTGTATTAGGGTGTCCCAAAATGACTTCATGTTAAAAAAGTCATCGGGCTCACTTCTTAAATGAAAGGTTAAGGTGTTAACATCACTTTGTTCTTCAGAGTGAATTTGATAAAACCCTTCCTACTGGTGGCGAATTTTTATTTTTTGAAAAATGGGCCCATTTTGGATAAAATTTCAAATTTATGCCTTTTGAAGTGGTCCTGAACCGTCTTAGATTTTTTTCAGCATTTTTTTATTTTTCTGGAGATCCAAATGGAGAAATTTGGTTAGTTGGTTTGTACAAATTTTGAATTATAAGAGCGGCAGAGCCATTAAAACTTAGTAAAAAGTGAAATTTTTGGTCCTTTTCAGTATTTTTTCTTCAAAACTGGGTATCTACAAATTTTTAAAAGTATGGAAAACATTTTATATAGTTGAGCCGAATACAGGGGCGTTATTTTTAAGAAGAAAGTGTATAGCTACGGCTAAAGGGGTATGAGTTATTTAAGTTTTGGTTAAATAACCTTTGAAATTTTTAGCAATTCATCAAAAATAATGCTGTTCCAAAAAGGAAATCAGGGGTGGCATTACGCATCTCGATTCGATCAAAATTCTATCGACTCGACCTTGTTTCGCATTATGTATTTCGAACCGAGCTCGAAAGTAAACTTTCGTTCGAGTTCGCTCGAAGAAGTACTAGATTATCGAGAAGTGTTGGTATTATGGAACCATAACAATCTAACTCGAAAGCGACTCGAGTCGAGCGTATTTGCTCGATAGTTTTATTGCTGTCGACTGTCGTTCGAGATTATGATTTGTGTTTTTATTTCATGTCATTCTTTAAATTGGTTAACAATTTGAATACTTAGAGGATATAAAATTAGCAAAAGGCGTAAAAAGCTCCCACGTACTTTGAGCTACTTAATGTTATATTTATTTTCACCATCAGGAACATACTTTTTTGGAAAAAGTAATACTAAATATTGATAATAAATTATCCTACATCAAGCAATTATAAAAAAGTGTTAACACAAATCGATGGAGCAAAGTGAAGACACCTTGACTTGTCTAATCGCTATTTGATAGATGTATAGAATCACAATCATTCTTAATTTCAAAGTGGTGATTTAAACAATTTTTGTTTTTGATGCATTTGTTTCCGGCTATACCTCAATTGTTTTCAATATCACAATATGCCCTTGAATTGAATGCCATAATGTACGTTTTATACACCAGCAGAATTATGTGCTATATCGCCATTTGCATTAAATGCATGAAAATACAGTATATTATCTTATATGGCAAAGAACTTTGAATCAAATTGAATTACTAACAAATTTGAATGCATCAACCGATTAAAAATAATGCCATTTACTATTTCTGGAAACACTTAATTTTCTCTAGTTGTGTGCTATAACAAAATAATTAACTAACAAGTACACGGAAAACCCCGCAAACACGAAAACGAATTTTTTCTTGACTATTTCAACTAAAAATGACTATTTTACCGAAATAGTTTTTAAATTTTTGCGTCATCAATTGCTGAAAAAAATGTTGTTTTTGGAAGCTATCAGTTTCCTAAAAAAAAAACGCTTTTAATCCACCTAACAGTGTGATGAGACATTTCTTATAACTCTTATCACTCTCTTCGGATATTATATCGTTTGAGAACATTTAGAACTTGATGCTTCGCGATGTTTTTGATAACACATACTACATGGGATAGTGGCAGGACTCAGAGAATCGCTCAAATCAGCATAGGACAACATCAGTGCTAGAAATCTCAAACCAAATCAATAGGAAAGCGAAAAAATGGCCCATAAAATAGACATACCATCGAATTTTTGTTAATGCTCTGTTAATAAAATATCTAAATTGTGGTGGGAAAACTGAATTTTCCTAAAAAGGTTATTTATTAATCATTCGCATGTATGAAAAAAGCCTTATGTTTACATTTGTGAGTATCGCCCTTTTCACAAAAAAGCGTTGAAATGAAATCGCAGCTCCTGATATCACGCTATCTCTGAAGTGCATGCGTGCATAGTTCCAAATTTTACTTCGACATCGACTTTTTCTAAAGGTGACTTCCCAGTAGTATCCTTGATTTGAATTATTATCGCTAATCCTAATGCCAAAGAACAAATAAAAACCTCTCGAAAACGAACCGTTTGGGAAAATCATCATCATTACTGAAATTTTCATTTTCACGAAACTTTTCGATAACCTTCCGTCACTTGCGTTAATGCACTGGGTGCACAGTGCTCCGAAAATCTAGCGAAATCGTCTTAGGGCACCAGCGGGTCTAATTCAGAGCTATCTGCGCGGCGAGTTAAATCTGTAAATAACACTAAAAATTAATTTCTATTCCATAATTTTCAGTTCAGCAATTCGAGAGATCGTGCTCACCGCAAGCCACGAAAAATAGACTAAGTTGTTAAGCGATGGTCACTATTTATTAAAAAATCACGGTTAAATAAAAAATTAAACTATTAAAATATTTCAAATAGTTTATAATTTTCACAAACATATTAGGAAAAATTGTTTAATAAGCTTTCGTAATATTGTGTAGGAAAAAAGCTGAAAACTTCAGTATTTTCTCTATCTGCAACATATAAACCCTTAAATATACCAATTAATTGGTATACGAATTGGAATAGGTTCGCCAAATTTTGGAAGAAGTCTATAAAATAACCCCTTGACAGCTACCTAAAAATTGTTGCAGTTCGATGCAATAAAAAAATCATATTTGGCAATTCATATTTGGCTGATAAAATTGGGGTGTCAATGTATTATAATAGATATTCAGCATTCGAAGAAGTTTCTTTCGAGTGTAGAACGACTTTGCTTCTACTTACTTGAAGTCAGCGGCGTAGCCAGAAATTCGGTTTGGTGGGGGTTTGGTGAAAATCGATCTTACTGTCCAAACGGCACAATTCCGAAACCATAAATTTTAAAGTTTTAAAATTATGCAGAATTATTTTCCAGAAAATAGTAACAAGGTTCGTATCTTTAGCGAATTTGTTGAGACTTTATTGTAGTCATGAATATTAACCTGAGAAAATTCACCATAAACACTTCTTTGACGATATACCGTCAAAATTATTTTATCAAATGATGCGCTGTTTAACGTTTGTAAAACTTATTGAAGATACTAAATCTCCGAAATTGGCGGTTTCAAAATGATGCTATCTTGACCTTAAATTACTGTTTTTAAACATTTGACCTATACATATAATTGGTCATACAACAAAAATCAAATGCTCATCAAAATCGATCAGAACCTGCTAGAGTCGAATGGAAATCGTCATTTTTCATAAATTTCTCTCTACATTCGGAAAGTGTTATCCTCGTTATTAATCATATTACGTTTTCGTCTCAACTCGACGCATTCCCAAAATATAAACCTGTTTTAATCCACCTAGTGGTGCATGTTCAGTACGATTTGCACATACATACAATCGATCGACAGCCACGATCTTGAGATACTATGTGATATTGATTGCCGAAAATTTTCAACTTGTTAAGAAATTTTAAACTAGTTTTAATTTTAAAGTAGCAACCCCTCACTGCATACCCCCCTCGGGCCGGTATAATTGAAGATTTTTAGAGTGATTGCATAACCTTTCTATATGAGAAAGGCAAAAATGTACCAAAGTCTAAAAAAGTCAATTTTTGTCAAACATCTCAATGTTTCATGCATTTTAAAGTCATTTGGCATCAAAAATACAAATTTGATTTTGAAATTTTTTCATTTCAGTTTATATGGGAATTTGCTGCGTGATTGCACTCTTCAATTCGTAACCCCGGAACCGGAAGTCCAATCAATAAAAAATTCAATAACAGCCGATGGGAAGGTTGTACCTTTCATTTGAGACTAACTTTGTGCAAATCAGTCCAGCCATCTCTGATCAACAGAGGTCACATTTCATTTTTTTTCCACATACACACATACACACACATACATACACACACAGACATTTTCCGATCTCGACGAACTCAGTCGATTGGCAAATGACACTCGGCCCTCCAGGTCAGGATTAGATTGACGAATTTTAGAGTGAATGAGAAAGGCAAAAACATTTTTAGCAAATGTTGAAAGTTATGCATTTTTTTTGGTGAGCAGTTCTATGTTTCATTAAATCAATTTTAACTTCGCTTCCTATTAAATAAAGACGCTTATTACAGTACATCTCTACAAAAACGAGCTCAATTTGAAAATAAATCTGAGGATTATGATTGATTACAGAACTCTGGAATTTTCCATTGGAATGTTTTCAGGCAGGAATTTGATATTGATGCAATTGGACAACTTTGAAATCAAAACCAATAGATCAGTTACATATCAGGACCCCATTCCGACAATTTATCAAACGTCCTCATGATGTCTACAACGACAGGTTATCAATCTACGGATCAGATAATTGTGATTGTAATATTGAATTAAATCAGTCAGCATCAATAAATTTTCAACTTCAATCCAATTTTTTTTGTTGGGTGTGGTGGGGGGGGAAGTATGGTGGTAAACCCCAATACCTTCTCGTGGCTACGCCGTTGCTTGTAGTTATTTATTTCGCTTTTCATTTTCCGATATGTTTCAGATCGATCCGATGGTTATAAGTTAGAAAAATTGCAGTCAGAAGGTTCGTACAAATGAACATTTTTGCACTGATAAGTTATCAAGTTCCTTCCAGACAACTTGGAAGTGTTCGGTGATTATTTCTAGCGGTTGTAGATAGAAAAATGAAATACAAAATTCGATTTATTGAAATAATGTTTGACTTATTTCGATGGATTATTACTATATTGAACAATAAATAGGCGACAAAGAGTAATCCACAAACAACAAGCCATAACTTTTAAAGTATTCAAAATAGATATTTGAAGTCTTCAGTAAAGTTATTCGCAAAAGTAAGAGCTACAAATTTGCTGAAGATATCATTTCGATATAATCACTTCCAAGAAAATTTGTGAAAATATCTCACTCATAGGGGGATTAATCAGCAAAAGCACAATACCAAAAGAAAGGGAATATTGCCTTCATTAAATTCTCCGAAGATACTATTGACCTAAACTAAGCCGTTTTGGCGTTAATAATAGATTACATGTTTTTGGTCATATTTCTGGCAATGGGAAATGATAAAAATCTTTCGTCCGCATTTAATGTTAAATATCTCTTTTGATAATAGTCCGATTTCAACAATCTATAGCTTGTTCCAAAGGTATTCGTAAAAGCTGTCGAAAAATATATAAATTGTTAATCTATATTGTCGATTTCGGCAGATAATTTAAAAAACTGCAAAAAACACCATTTTTACGCATTCAAACATTCATATCTTGGAAACTAAACATCAGAATCAAAAACAAATTAATAGCGTTCATACTGTTTTTTAGTTCTTACATTTAAAATTGGTTTGGATAAGATCGGTTCAGCCATTGCTGAGAAACACGAATGAGAATTTGTCCGTTACATACACACACACACAGACACACACACACAGACATTGTCCCAAATCGTCGAGCTGAGTCGATTGGTATATAAGACTCGGCCCTCCGGGCCTCGGAAAAAATCTTGAAAGTTTGAGCGAATTCTATACATTTCTTTTATAAGAAATGTAAAAACCTGAAAACCAAAACTTTAATGCAAAAATTAACCATTTTTATTGATAAGCGCAGTTCGCTATGATTATTTTTCAAAAGATTTGATAAAAACGGTTTCGAAGTTGTGTTGTTTTAAACAATTATCTAGATTTAATTTTAATTCCTACCAAAGAAATTTCTTGCATTCTTAGCACAAAACAATTGACATCTATTTTTTGTTTAGGCTGAATACGATAGATTTCTTTTTTCAAGTTATGAGTTTTTGAATTTTATGAATTGGACCGTTTTTCAACCACTGATAACTCGGAAACTCTTCGTTGTACGGAAAAATTTATTAATAATAAAAAGTGCGTTTTCGAATAAGCTCACCAATAAAAATCTGATAGTTTTTTTGTTATTTATGTTATGAATCTGCAAATGTTAGTTTTGGTAGGAATTAAAATTGTGGTTGAAAATTTGGCGTGGAATAACCCGTACATTAAATATGTAAAACTATTCAACTTTTCGTTCACCAAGTTGCCATTTTTCCAGTTCGTGAATTAGACGAAACGAACTATTTACAATGCACGAAAATGCTTCGTTGCAGAAAACGAGTAAAGATTTTGTTCATCGTATGATAATTTCAATTGCACCTAAGAATTTGTGTCAGCGTAAACAAAATTGCAGTTTGTTTTGTTTTTTCCGATGAGCGTCAAATTCACAGAATAAAAATAGTGATGGTGGTAAATAAATTGACCCAAACATGTTTATAATTTGTTCACGTCACTCACCCTCACCACCTTTTTTCAATACTTGGGCATTATTTTAGTTTGATATAGCTGTATTCTTGAAGTTCTTACCACAAAATTTTAATATATCTCGCTGTTTAAGTTTAAGCACCGAAACATCGAAATGCCTAGCAGGTAGTGTCTCTTATTCGGACCTTAGTCGCATGATGGAATGTATTATCTGCAGAATGAGTTATTTACAATTATTCTTAGATTAAACATATTATTTAATATCTAGATAATTGTTTAAAACAACACAACTTCTGTGCGGTACACAATGTATGGGATCAGGAATCTGGATGGCTTGTCTTGATGGTGCTCCAAAACGACGACGGTTGTCGATTCGGAACAGCAATAGGTTGTCCGTGTGCTAGTCGAACTGGTGTCCACAATAGATTACCGCGGGTGGGGTCTAAATGTGGATCAATTCGATGGGACGAACACTAATTGCTTCCTTGGGTGCGCACTCCGATGCGCAGCAAGTCAGTGGACTGTATTGCGATGGCTCAGCTACAGCAGCAAACGGATGCCTCAGATCCAGCAGTGGAGGACGAAACACGAATGGTGCTCTTTCGGTGGCAGAAAGGAAAATTCCGGATTCTCTTTGGATTTGTTTATTTCGCGATGTTTACGGTTTGAAATTTACAAAAATACTGATATGATACGTACAGAATGCATTACTTTTATACCTGATTCATTTCCGATGTCTGAATCGGCGTTGTGTGATGTTGGCTCCTCCCACCTCCATTGAAACGAAAAAATATGATGGTACGGCTGGACGGGAGGGGAATTCTTGCTAGGACATGATTGAACAGGATTTTATTTCTACTTATGAACTATGGGGGAATGATACAAGTAATGGGATAAGATTTGTATTCAAGAATAAGATTTAATAATGGATTGGGTGATAGTGGGTGGGGAATTTAAAGCAAATATCGGTCAGGGAAAGACAAGAGAGATTTTTATGAATTTAGACGTTCGATACCGAACATTCTCCCGCCGGGTCACGATGTGGATCTACAGATGCGAGAGCGTGGTCGTTATCATCAATTGGAAGTGGTGCGAGTCTAGATACTGAGCGACGGTATACTCCGGAAGATGTTTGTACATCTACTACTCTAACTACTAAATCTTTGCCAGGATAAACTTGCAAAATCTTACCCAACTTCCATGATTGGGGAGGAAGATTGTCTTGCTTAATTAATACAATGAGGAACAACATTTGGGGAACCCTTGATCCACTTAGACCGAGCTTGTAGAGTATTAAGGTACTCGATCGACCAACGTCTCCAGAAATGTTCTCGGAGGGACTGTAAATATTTCCATCGAGTTAAACGGTTCAAGGAGGCATCTTCGAGCGTGGGTTCTGGAATAGCCACCAATTCTCTGCCAATGAGAAAATGTCCGGGCGTTATGGCAGACGGCTCGTGGGTGTCCAGCGAGTTAGCAAAAAGGGGGCGCGAATTAAGGACTGCTTCGATTTGCGTGAGAACGGTATAGAATTCTTCAAAGTTGAGACAGGCATTGCATAGAACCTTTCGCAAATGGGTGTTCGTACTCTTCACCCCAGCCTCCCATAACCCCCCAAAATTAGGAGATCGAGGTGGAATGAATTTCCAAACAATTTCTCTAGTGGAACAAAACTCATCAATTTTACGCTTGGTCTGATCATCCCGGAACATCAAAAATAGTTCATGGAGGTCTGATTTTGCACCAACAAAATTTGTGCCGTGGTCGGAATATATTTCTTCCACCAAACCCCTACGGCTAACAAACCTTTGGAGAGCAGCCACAAATGCTGCGGACGATAGGTCGGATACCAATTCTAAATGAATAGCCTTGGTAGCAAGGCATACGAAGATACAGATATAGGCCTTTACTCGAATGGACTTTCGGAGACCAACCTTTACAAATACCGGTCCGGCAAAGTCGACACCAGTTCGAGAGAATGGAGCGGAGGGAACAACACGAGCTTCAGGCAAGCGGCCCATTATGGGCTGGAGACAACGTGGGCGAGATCGGAAACAGGTTACACATTTCCGCAACACCTTTCGAACTGTTGATTTGGCATTGATCAACCAAAATCTCTGGCGCAAAAGTGACACTAATCCAGAGGGTCCAATGTGGAGATTTTCTAAATGGATATCACGAATAAGTAGTTCACAGACAGGATTCTTGTTTGGGAGCAAAATTTGATGGCGGGCATCGTAAGACAGATGAGACTTTTCTAATCTACCACCTACTCTCAATAAACCATCCACCAACACGGGATCTAGTGAACCGAAACGACGACTAGGTTTTCCTGATGAAATCAGAATGATTTCATCCGACATATCAAGGCGTTGAACCAGTCCAACAATGGTAATCATCGATCTTCGTAATTCGGGTATAGTCAAGTTTCTGAAACATACGCGATCGGCATGGTTTGATCTACAATTATTTGCAAAACGTAAAACATAGCCAACTACTCTCTGCAATTTTCGAAATGAGCCGAAGGCTTCAAGGAAAGGAACATCTTGCAACACAACTGTGGCAGAGACAACGGGCATAACCGGGATGGTTTCGGGCAACTCAAATTCTTGAGGTAAATCTGGAACGGCTACTTCATAGTGGACTAATTTCAAAAAAGACGATCCATTCCACCACAAACTGTTAGTCGCGAGAGCATGTGGTAATTGTCCCCTTGACACAACATCAGCTGGATTTTCTTCAGAACGGACATAAGACCAGTAGAAGCTGTCGGTGGTGGAATTAATCTCTGTTACGCGGTTGCGGACAAAGACTTCGAGCTGGCTTACGGGCTTCTTCAGCCAAGCAAGTATGATACGACTGTCGGACCACAAGCATACGCGTTGAATGTCAATTTTCAAAGACGAGATACACTTGGGGACTAGTCTTGACAACAACAAGGCAGCACATAGTTCCATTTTAGGGATTGTTATAGGTTTCAGGGGAGCAATTCTCGACTTACTACAAAGCAAGGAAACCCTTACGTTGGCATCAGAAACAACTCTCAGATAAATTACAGCTCCGTAAGCATGATTGGAAGCATCCGCAAAACCATGTACTTCAATAATTTCGGCGCCTACCAATCCAACGAAGCGCGGAATTTTAATCGAGTCAACATATTTCAAAGACTCTCTAAACGTAAGCCAAGACTGCAATATATCATCCTCCAAAATATCGTCCCATCCCACTCCATCCTTCCACAAACGTTGCATAATTTGCTTTGCCAAAACAATCACTGGGGCAACCAACCCCAAAGGGTCAAACAACCGAGCAATCTCGGATAGGACTATACGTTTAGTTGGCATAGATAATGGTTTGAAATTCAACTCGCAATGGAAACGGAAAATATCTTCTTCTGGATCCCACAAAAGGCCTAAGGTCTTTATAACCCTGTTCACATCTGAACATTCAAAACTTAAAAACCTTTCACGATCTTCTTCGGGCACGGTGTCAAGAATAGCAATGTTACTAGCACACCATTTGTGTACTGGGAAACCTCCGGAGTTAAACAAATCTGTTAAATCCAAACGCAATTTAATGGCCTGCTCAATGGTTTCAGCACCCGATACAACGTCATCTACATAAACATCCTCTTCTATGACCTTAGAAGCTATTGGGAAACGCTGAGATTCATCACGGGCTAACTGTAACAATGTTCGGGTTGCTAAAAATGGGGCGCAAGCTGTTCCATAGGTGACGGTTGTTAGTTCGAGGATTTGAAGCGGATCATCAGGATTATCCCTCCAAAAAAATCGTTGCAAACTGCAATTATTATCATTCACGTGGATCCTTCTGTACATTTTGGAAATGTCTGCTGTTATCGCAAAACGATGCTTACGAAATCGCAGGATTATGGAAAAAAGATCATCCTGAACAGTAGGGCCAATCATCATAACCTCGTTAAGGGATGGTCCAGTTATACGAGCAGAGGCGTCGAAGACAACTCTTAAACGGGTAGTGGAGCTGGTTGGTTTCAAAACTGCATGGTGGGGCAAATAGTGGACCAACTTCCCTGGGGTATCATCTAATTCGGAAATTTGCTTACAATGGGACAACAGCTTGTATTCGTTAATGAAATCTACATAAGCTTTCTTCAATTCAGCATTCTTTTTGAAGCGATGCTCCAGAATGTTAAAACGCTTTATGGCCAATGAACGATTATTTCCTAATTCGATTACAGATTCCTTAAGTGGGAGTTGGACAGTGTAGGTACCATCGGGATTTCGAACGGTGGTGGATTTAAAAATTTGCTCACAATCTTCTTCTTCCTTAGACCTAACGTCACTAGACTCAACCGACTCAATAGACCAGAACCTTTCAATACATTCTGTGAGTGATTGCAAACTGGCTGTGTAGCAATTCTGATTCTCATTCGTATCCTCAGAACCACCACCAACAACCCATCCCAGACGGGTTTCTTGAAGGATCGGTAAGTTATAACCAAGCATTAATCTACCGGGAAGCATCAAATGGAAAAACAGTTTGATTCCAATCAGCAGGTCAATTTCTGCTGGAATATGAAAGGTAGGATCGGCAAGAGGCAAACTTGAGGGAATTTTCAAAAAGCGGGGATCTAGTTTTCGACCAGGCAGAGGACCAGTTACCACATCGGAAACCAAACATTCTATTTGGGTTTGATAATCCGAGTAACAAGAACGGAACGAAAGTATTGCCTTCTTGTCCAGCACCGATCTTTTACCGGTTGCTCCAAAAACTTCAACATGGGTTGGTACCTGGTTGATTCCCAAACG
This sequence comes from Topomyia yanbarensis, assembly GCF_030247195.1. NCBI lineage: Eukaryota > Metazoa > Arthropoda > Insecta > Diptera > Culicidae > Topomyia > Topomyia yanbarensis. The sequence continues at coordinate 109,028,549 of NC_080670.1, read as the reverse complement.
CTGAACAAATGAACGAGAAATCAAATGTGGTTGGGAACCACAATCGAGGAATGCACGGCAGGGGTGGGGATTTCCTTGGCTGTCAAAGACATCAACGATGGCTGTAAGCAAAAGCGTGCCGTCTGACCGAGGGACTTTATGGACTGGATTAGACAAAGACGAAGCACTTTCAACTGGAGGAAGAACTTGGGAACTAACAACATGAGTGGATTCCGAATTGGGGTTTGGATTATCAACAATGGGCTTTGGCGTATCAATAATGGGCTTTGGATCGGGTCTTAGAATTTTGGGCTCATGTAGTAACGTATTATGTTTACCTTGACACTCCTGGCAAGTTTTACTGGAAGGGCATTTCGAGGAAATATGGCCTTTCCTCAAGCAATTTAAGCAAAGATTGAGTTCTCTTACCTTAACTCTACGCTGGGGTACCGTCAAGGAAACAAACTTGTCGCACTTAAAGTTAGGATGACTCGCACTACAGATCTCACATATCGTCACACTATTAGCTACAGGTGTAGCCATAGCGAACGACTTAGCGGGTGGGGGCTTTGGGGCAAACTTCTGGCTGGGTTCCTTGGCAAACGATGACCTTGGATGACTGGCTTCGCAACGCTCTAACATCGAGCATCGCTCCTTCAGGAATTGGACGGTGTCGTCATACTTCGGGATCTGCTTATGGGGAATGGTGGATTCCCACTGCTTTCTCGTCTCAGGATCAAAGGCATTGGATAATACGACGACAACAAAACGCTCGGAGACGCCTTTCAAATCCTGTTTCAGCAGTCTCAATCCTTCAACGTGGCGGGTTAACTCGTTCAAAAGCTCTCTCATCTGCTTTGAGCACTCCTTGCTCATTCGTTTGAGATTCAGCAAGCCATGTATATGAGAGTCTACTGCCTTCCTTTCATCTTCGTAAACGTCAAGCAGTAGCTCCCATGCGTGGGCAAAATTTCCTTCGCTGAGCGTCCTTGGATCGATAATCCTGGCGGCGGAACCACCTGCTAGTGCCCGCTCAAGGTGGTGCAGCTTGACTGCATTGGAGTCTCTGGACCTTGACATTATGTCCAAAAACACCTGCTGGAATCTCGGCCAATTTTCTGGTTTCCCATCGAACGAAGGGACAGGAGCCGGAAGCGGTTGCTGTTGAACAACTATCTGCGGTTGCAGGGTACTTGATGCTGGAGCGGATGATGTTGGCGGCAGAATCGGTTGCGGGTAGACGGATTGGATCAAGGTTTCCACCATCGTTGCGGTCTCTGTATGAAGGGTTTCAAACTGTAGGTACGTAGCATCACTTTCATCTAACTTTTCCGCCGGCAACAAGGCGACGATTTGATGATGGAAATTGAGATACTCTTGGAAGTGGGCCTCCAAATTTCTGGTATACACTTTCAGCTGGGCAAGTGTAAACTGAACAGCGGCGGCTTCCGACACTTCTTCGATGGTTTTCCGGATCCTGGTCACCTTGGCCTTGGCTTGGCCACGAAGATGAATGAGTCTTTAGCTCGGCCATTCTTTCACTTTTCTGGGGCGTATGTTGCATCATCACTGATTATACTGTCTTTTTTCAGGCTTAACTAGCTCACACACAACTAAACTGTCCTTTCGAAACTTGTTCGATCGTGTTTCAACTTGTTTCACTTGCACTCGCGCGGACTATACTTTCGAAACGCGGCTGACGATCGAAACGGCAAATGTCTCAACGAAATTTTCAATTTCTCCCAGAGAGCCACTAAATTGTTTCCAATGCGAATGGGATGGCACCGATGCTGCAATCCGGCTCGAAGGACCAAACAATATGCGGTGCACAATGTATGGGATCAGGAATCTGGATGGCTTGTCTTGATGGTGCTCCAAAACGACGACGGTTGTCGATTCGGAACAGCAATAGGTTGTCCGTGTGCTAGTCGAACTGGTGTCCACAATAGATTACCGCGGGTGGGGTCTAAATGTGGATCAATTCGATGGGACGAACACTAATTGCTTCCTTGGGTGCGCACTCCGATGCGCAGCAAGTCAGTGGACTGTATTGCGATGGCTCAGCTACAGCAGCAAACGGATGCCTCAGATCCAGCAGTGGAGGACGAAACACGAATGGTGCTCTTTCGGTGGCAGAAAGGAAAATTCCGGATTCTCTTTGGATTTGTTTATTTCGCGATGTTTACGGTTTGAAATTTACAAAAATACTGATATGATACGTACAGAATGCATTACTTTTATACCTGATTCATTTCCGATGTCTGAATCGGCGTTGTGTGATGTTGGCTCCTCCCACCTCCATTGAAACGAAAAAATATGATGGTACGGCTGGACGGGAGGGGAATTCTTGCTAGGACATGATTGAACAGGATTTTATTTCTACTTATGAACTATGGGGGAATGATACAAGTAATGGGATAAGATTTGTATTCAAGAATAAGATTTAATAATGGATTGGGTGATAGTGGGTGGGGAATTTAAAGCAAATATCGGTCAGGGAAAGACAAGAGAGATTTTTATGAATTTAGACGTTCGATAGCGAACAACTTCGAAACCGTTTTTATCAAATCTTTTGGAAAATAATCATAGCGAACTGCCCTTATCAATAAAAATGGTAAATTTTTGCATTAAAGTTTTGGTTTTCAGGTTTTTTTTTCAGGAAACTGATAGCTTCCAAAAGCAACATTTTTTTCAGCTGTTGATGACGCAAAAATTTAAAAACTATTTCGGTAAAATAGCCATTTTTAGTTGAAATAGTCAAGAAAAAAATCGTTTTCGTGTTTGCGGGGTTTTCCGTGTACTTGTTAGTTAATTATTTTGTTATAGAACACAACTAGAGAAAATTAAGTGTTTCCAGAAATAGTAAATGGCATCATTTTTAATCGGTTGATGCATTCAAATTTGTTAGTAATTCAATTTGATTCAAAGTTCTTTGCCATATAAGATAATGTACTGTATTTTCATGCATTTAATGCAAATGGCGATATAGCACCTAATTCTGCTGGTGTATAAAACGTACATTATGGCATTCAATTCAAGGCCATATTGTGATATTGAAAACAATTGAGGTATAGCCGGAAACAAATGCATCAAAACAAAAATTGTTTAAATCACTACTTTGAAATCAAGAATGATTGTGATTCTATACATCTATCAAATAGCGATTAGACAAGTCAAGGTGTCTTCACTTTACTCCATCGATTTGTGTTAACACTTTTTTATTATTGCTTGATGTAGGATAATTTATTATCAATATTTAGTATTACTTTTTCCAAAAAAAAGTATGTTCCTGATGGTGAAAATAAATATAACATAAAGTAGCTCAAAATACGTGGGAGCTTTTTACACCTTTTGCTAATTTTATATCCTCTAAGTATTCAAATTGTTAACCAATTTAAAGAATGACATGAAATAAAAACACAAATCATAATCTCGAACGACAGTCGACAGCAATAAAACTATCGAGCAAATACGCTCGACTCGAGTCGCTTTCGAGTTAGATTGTTATGGTTCCATAATGCCAACACTTCTCGATAATCTAGTACTTCTTCGAGCGAACTCGAACGAAAGTTTACTTTCGAGCTCGGTTCGAAATACATAATGCGAAACAAGGTCGAGTCGATAGAATTTTGATCGAATCGAGATGCGTAATGCCACCCCAGATCAGCATTTTTCGCTACATGGCCCGTACCAAACAGACCGCTCGTAAGTCCACCGGAGGAAAGGCTCCCCGCAAGCAGTAAGCAACGAAGGCCGTGTAAAAGTGCCCCAGTCACGGTTGGCGTTAGGAAGCCTCATTGCTACCGAACAGAAACTGTCGCCCTGCGAGAAATTCACAGCTATCAGCAATCGAGCGGGCCTAAATTGTGACCCAAAAGAAACCAAAAACCAACAAGTTCTTTTCAGAACCAGCCAAATATATTCCAGTAAGATATAAATGAAATTTTCGTTTTCCATTGCCTTACAACCTCCCTCCCCCTTTCCGCCCGGCTTGAATTACTATCAATCTTGATGATGCTGTGCGGCGGGGGCACAGGCAGTTTCCATTATAGTGGAAAATTTAGGTTTGCGCATTTTTCCCAAAAGTTTTTTAGCTGTGCTGTTTTCAAGGAAGTTGTAGTTGAATTCAAAATAAAATAGTTTACTTCTATTGTCAGAGGTGGACCTTCCAACGAAAACTAGTCTGGCTCGCTTGGAATCGAATTATACGGACCAACCACTGCTTTCACAAAATCCGTTATTTTCAGTAATTATACATTCTACAAAATTAGTCACAACTATTTCCAATCAGCGCAAAAATCGAAGGTTTTCATTCAGTACAACAGCAGATTTTCACGTTTAAAAAACAGGCAGCATTCTGGCCGAAAATTTTGAAACAGAGCGCCTATATCGAAACGTTCGATTTTTGTAAATTGAATCGTAACACTAAACTGTCTACAAATCACAGATAACTTTTGATTTTGTGCCATTCTACGTGAAAGCGACGGTATTGTTCACAAGTGGCTCACTTACCATCCCACGCTCTTGACAAGCCACTTTCTGATGCTTGTAATAACAAAACTTCAATTTCATTCTTTGTCGATAAATTGTCGGCCTTTTGTTTGGGCAGTGTTCGAAATTTATTTGGAGCTGGTGTATATGGTAACAGTTTTGGTGCCATCTGAGACGGCGTGCTTGGCCAACTCTTCTGACAGCAGCAAGCGGACGGCGGTTTGAACTTCGCGGGAGATGCTGCAAACGAACTTCTGCATGCTGATGCTGCAAACGAACTGAGCGTGAGCAACAACATGCTGAGTTTCTATACCTGACTACAGCTTAATGTAAACTCGTCCTTTTTGTGTTGTCCTCAAGATGTGTTCTTCGTAGCTCCTCCCCTTCGTTGGTCGATACACAAGAAAATTGTGTTGAACGCATCGGAGTGCCGTTTACTTAGTAGCTGTAATGGAATACCTTGCTGCTAAAGTGTTTAAATTGGAAGGAAATGCTGCCCGTGATAACAAAAAGACGAATTATCCCACGTCTTCAGCAGCTGGTGATTCGTAACAACGAAAAGTTGAACAAACTGCTCTCCGGAGTGACAATTGCTCAGGGCGGTGTGTTGCCAAATATCCAAGCCGTACTGCTTCCCAAGTAGACCGAAAAGAAAGTTTAAATCGAACGCTGAGACTTACCAAAAAAATGGTCTTGTAAAACCGTTATTTTCAGGACGACCACATATTTTTTGATAATGAACAAAATTGAAATTGTGTTTCCAATACGGAGATTATCGAACACTCAGGGTAAAGAGAGTAATGTAATACGGCACCTTGGTAAAATGTTTGAGAATTGAAACCTTTTTTGAATGCGCCTAGTAAAAATGTTTTCCACTTCATTCCAGTTTGTTTCTGACCATATTTGCAATTTGCGTACTGAAATAAATCATAATTTAGGGTTTAACCCACATTGCTCTCCAGGGAGAAACAGTCCATGAAACAGAAAATGCAAACTTATTCTTTGAAATGAATTTGGTGGCCCTGAAAAGGGCCTCTTTTATAATGATACAAGTGAGTTCTACCTTTTCAACTTCCAAATCCATACAAAGTACGTCCCTGCCGCTTCAGAGTATAGACGACATTCATTGCGGTTTTGCGCTTGGCGTGTTCAGGCATCTCGGATCACATTTTCCTGCACACCATCAGCATTCGTAGATTAAATCGGAGATGCATTTTACACCACCACGACGAGCCAGACGCCAAATTGCGGATTTGGTGATTCCCTAGATTTTATCACTAAGAACCTTGCGATGACGCTTGGTACGGGAACGCAAACATGATACCGCTCATTGTACCGTCCGAACGAGCATGCTGCTCGTGTGGTAAGCGAGCACCCACTGATACAAAACAAGCCCGCGTGACCTGTATATATAACATTCCCGTATGTAATGAAACGCTTACATGCTCCTTTTCGACGACTCTGAGTAAGATGTGCTTGCAAATTGCGCATTTTCCTCGTTGTTTTTGAAGGATTTTCTAAAAATCCTTGTTTTGTTTTATTTATAGTAGTCGCAATAATTCCGAAATTTAATACGAAATACGTGCACGAATTTCCGATCAGATAGTGCAAAAATATTGCGATTTCGATCAGTAGAACGGAAGATATTCGCATTTCAAACCTGGGAAAATTTCTCAACTGAAATTTTTGAAGCGGGACCCCACATTGAAACGTTAGAAGTATTCTACTTCAAAATGTGACCTCTGTTTCTCAGAGATGGCTGAACCGATGTGCACAAAGTTAGACCTTCTCATCGGCTGCTATTAAAATTTTTATTGATTGGACTTCCGGTTCCGGAGTTATCGGGGAGAGAGTGCAATCACATAGCAAATTCCCATATAAACTGAAATGACAAATTTTCAAAATCAAATTTGTATTTTTAATGCCAAATGACTTTAAAATGCATGAAACATTGAGATTTGATGTAAACTCGAAAAAATAATGTTTGACAAAAATTGACTTTTTTGGACTTTGGTACATTTTTGCCTTTCTCATATAGAAAGGTTATGCAATCACTCTAAAAATCGTCAATCATACCGGCCCGGAGGGAGTATGCACCGAAGGGTTGCTACTTTAAAATTAAAACTAGTTTAAAATTTCTTAACAAGTTGAAAATTTTCGGCAGGACCTGGACCTCCCGGATCTTTCTCCATGATCCGCCGCTGGTTTCAAGCGATGTTTCAGTATCACATGGTATCTCAAGATCGTGGCTGTCGATCCATTGTATGTATATGCAAATCGTACTGAACATGTAATATTCATTTCCACCATTGTATTGAACATAACCAGCCATGGAATCGTAATGTGGACAAATGAGAAAAGAACAAATGCACCACTAGGAGGATTAAAACAGGTTTTTATTTTGGGAATGCGTCGAGTTGAGACGAAAACGTAATATGATTAATGACGAGGATAACACTTTCCGAATGTAGAGAGAAATTTATGATAAATGACGATTTCCATTCGACTCTAGCAGGTTCTGATCGATTTTGATGTGAATTTGATTTTTGTTGAATGACCAATTATATGTATAGGTCAAATGTTCAAAAACAGTAATTTGAGGTCAAGATAGCATCATTTTGAAACTGCCAATTTCGGAGGTTTAGTATCTTCGATGAGTTTTACAAACGTTAAACAGCGCATCATTTGATAAAATAAAATTGACGGCATATCGTCCAAGAAGTATTTATAGTGAATTTTCTCAGATTAATATTCATGACTACAATAAAGTCTCAACAAATTTGCTAAAGATACGAACTCTGTTACTATTTTCTGAAAAATCAATTCTGCATAATTTTAAAACTTCAAACAAGACGGTTTCGGAATTATGCCGTTTGGACAGTAAGATCGATTTTCACCAAACCCCCACCAAACCGAATTTCTGGCTAGGCCGCTGACTTCAAGTAAGTAGAAAAAAGTCGTTCTACACTCGTTCACAAGAAACTTCTTCAAATGCTGAATATCTATTATAATACATTGAAACCCCGATTTTATCAGCCAAATATGAACATATGTTTGATGGGCTCTAGCAGACGAACAAGACTGAATCGAGTAAATCCTTTCTTGAGCATGTTTTCCTTATCATGAAGATGGAAATATGCAAAAATAAAAAGTTCATCGTAATCAGAAATAGTTATCAGACTACATCAAGAGACGGGAGACAGCTTCAGTTTATTATAAAGAAAAAATGCCCGATTTAGTCAATGTCCCCATTTTGTCAGCCTAAAATACACCATGAGACTGATAAAAATGGGTCTTTATTGTATGTATTATTCACTGTGTTTCACATTAATAGGTACATTTCATTTTTTGGGATTTTTTTTATTGCATCGAACTACAACAATTTTTAGGTAGTTTTCAAGGGGCCATTTTATAGACTTCTTCCAAAATTTGGCGAACCTATTCCAATTCGTATACCAATTAATTGGTATACTTAGGGGTTTATATGTTGCAGATAGAGAAAATACTGAAATTTTCAGTTTTTTTCCTACACAAGATTACGAATTGTAATAATTTCCAAATAAGTTTGTGAAAATTATAAACTATTTGAAATTTTTTAATTGTTTTATTTTTTTTTTTAACCGTTATTTTTTAATAAATAGGGACCATCGCTTCACAACGTAGTCTATTTTTCATGGCTTGTGGTGAGCATGATCTCTCGAATTGCTGAACTGAAAATTATGGAATAGAAATTAATTTTTAGTATTCTTTACAGATTTAACTCGCCGTACAGATAGCTCTGAATTAGACCCGCTGGTGCCCTAAGATTATTTCGCTAGATTTTCAGAGCACTGTGCACCCAGTGCATTAACGCAAGTAACGGAAGATTATCAAAAAGTTTCGTGAAAATGAAAATTCCAGCAATGATGATGATTTTCCCAAACGGTTCGTTTTCGAGAGGTTTTTATTAGTTCTTTGGCATTAGGATTTGCGATAATAATTCAAATCAAGGATACTACTGGGAAGTCACCTTTAGAAAAAGTCGATGTCGATGTAAAATTTGGAACTATGCACGCATGCACTTCAGGGATAGGGTGATATCAGGAGCTGCGATTTCTTTTCAACGCTTTTTGTGAAAAGGGCGATACTTACAAATGTAAACATAAGGCTTTTCTCATACATGTGAATGAGGGCATTGAAACGCAACAAATTAACCTAAAATTTTGGATTCCACGATTGCTTTCTTAAACTACAGCATAAAATACAACGGGCGAAACTGCATTTTTGTTTGTTTATTTAAGGTTTCGCCCTCCACGCTCCATGCAAACAAACAGGGCGATACTTTTTTTTGCTAGCAGTTTAGAGGCGAAACTGTTTTTTCGATTTTTTTTAGGATTATGATCAGCTGATACTAGCTGTAAATAGTAACAATGATCGCTATTGAAAAAACCGGGACGAAATCGGTGGTGTAAAACGGTAGCTATTGTAAAAAACTGTTTTAATCCACCTAAACGGTGCAATTGTGCCTTTCTCATTTCATCATGACCATTACCATTTCTTCACAATATGACCCTGACCAATTATGTTCAATATAATTGTGGAAATTTCATCAATTTCGATATTTTTGAAAAAGTGCAATTATTTTGAAGAGTGAAAGTTAAAAATCGGGTTTTGGAAAATACCACGAAATGGGGTTGAAATTGAAATGAAAAAATATTTCTGACCAGTAATACATTGGTAACACGCAACGTTACTGTTACTGCAGTTACTGTGCGCAAATTATACTTGCGAACCATTGCTTTGAAAAATTATAAAATATAAACAATAAAACAATAAAAATCAGCAAAAATGAGAACAATTTTTTGATCCGCTTCAAAATGAAATTAAATAAATTAAATAAATGATTCAAAACGATCATATAATACTAGTTGTTATTTACGCAATAAAACAACCAGTATTAAAGGTGAAGATATGTGGAAGCCACGTTGCTAGGCACCGACTCGCTTGTTTACATTGAGAAAAACTGAAATCTGAAGTGAAAATTCAAACGCACAAATGAGAGTTTCCGAACATTTTCCTTTGGACATCAGCACATTGGCAGAAAATTTGAAGTCTTGTTAGTAAACGATTAAAGTTTCGCGAGTGTTTTTTGCAGTGGTGTGTGAATAAAGTGCATTTGAAAAAATGCAATGAAAACGAGAAGAAGAAAAATAAGAGTGTTTCGAACAGAAACCCCAAGTGAAGAGGGGTGATATTTTCGCACAAAATATGAGCTACAGTTGGCGTTCCGTCAAAAACTCGGATTGATTGTATACGAAAATGTTCTAGCTTCCTTAAGTAGCAGTTTCGTGGCACACCGCAAGGTTAGTGTATTGAAAAACGTATTTTTATATTTGCTCATGTCAGATCCATGGTTAGGCAGGGGAGAGGGGTGTGTGCGGCGTAGCAGCTATGTTGTGGCTCGCATGTATAATGTCCTTAAACTGGTATTGTCACGAATCACATTTCCACTGACAGCACGAAATCTGACGAAACACTAACGGCAACCGTACACTGGGGTACAAATGTACCCCACGCTAACTTTGACACCTGCTTCCACAAAGGCTATAAGCAAACCACCTTTTTCTTCTCTTACTAGGAACTCTAAATTGAATTATGGTGAGGGTCCCAGGTCGGTGAATGCCGAATTCTCGTTTTCACACGGTTCCAATGAAGGCGTGGGGTACATTTGTACCCCAGTGCAACGTTCTACACAGAAAAAATATTTTGTAACATTAAATTTATTTTCGTGCACATATTTGGAGCATGAATATAAATGTAAAATTAAGTTCCACCGAACTTCGAATTTTATCAAAATTTTACACGTCGATTGAAGATTACAGTTTCATTAAACCGGATACCAATGCACTTTTGGGTATTTTTAATCGAATATTGCTGTAAAATAAATGACATGTAATATTACACGAACGAGAGTGTAAAATCATATGCTTTTTGATGCTCCCATTGAGTGCATCGAATTCAATTTAACTTTCAATCAAATTTTTTATTAAAGCTTTGTATTTTTACATTCGTATTGATTTACATGTCGTGTAAATTTCATTATTTTTTGGTGTGTGGGGTTAATACATTTTGCACCTACACACGCTCGCCGAACCTGATGTCCTCCTTACTTCCCTAGCTACGCTCCTGTAAAATCCATAAAGAAAATTAGGTTGACGATTTTCAGAGTGATTGCATAACCTTTCTATATGAGAAAAGCAAAGGCAAATATTTGCCGAAATACAAAAAAGTCAATCTTGGTCGACTTTTTTTTCGAGATTTCATCAAATTTCGACATTTCATGCATTTTAAAGACATTTGGCATCAAAAATATAAATTCGATTTTTAAATTTTCTTATTCAGTTCCTACTTCTGTGAACTCAGGAACCGTCGTAGATGCATATCAAAAAAATATGAATGTTATCGTTGACGTAATTGCAAGTATGATAGAATTTAACAAACCGTAATTCACGAAATGACGAAATATAACCGTGCTCCGTTTAATTTCACATGAAACATATACATTACATGCGTAATGACATAAAATTACACTTACTGCCGTTCAGAACAAACGCTATATGAGGAGTACAATTACATGATTTACGAAATACAACGTCATGTAAAATTAAAATTAAACTTAAAAGTAAGTCATTTTTGATGCTCGTATATGCCGGGGTCAGGATACGTGAAATTTTTTTGTCGTTTTATCAGTGAGAGAATCGAAGCCCCGAAAACATTCGATCATTTGTATTTCAAATTACAAGTTAATTGAAACTAGAGAACCGCAACTAGCCGGGCCTCTGAGATCCCTTGTCTTTTTGTGAGCTAAAGCCGTAACTCCGGAAACGGATTCAAATCGACATAAAATTCAATATCAGCCAAAAAATTTTCGACATACCACAATATCTAGTCGTTTCATGCATTTTGGAGATATTTGGCATCGAAAGTACGATGCTTCGATTTCTGAAACTTCATGTAGTCCCCTTAAGAAAAAGAATTGTTCCGGCTTATGTGGCAATTTCATATGTGACCGGAGGGTTCGGTCTATATTTCCGGAACCATATAACCGAACCGTACGAAATTTTATAGACATGCATGGCGACTATATGCCTTTCATTTGGGACTAAGTTGTAAAGATCGTCCCAACCATCCCCGATAAACTGATGTGAGTTTGTTCATTTTTATAGGTGGTGATTCTTCCGGGGCACTTCCGGAACTGTCTATGATGGTCATTGTGGTCGATGAGACTTCGGTTGGCCGTCAGTGACCTAGAACGGCTAATGCAAGTTGTTTGACACAAAGATATATTCATTTTAGCGAATTTTTTACCTTTTTGCCTTCATCGAGGTATCATTTTGAGTCTCAATTTCCTATGTGACCGCATGCCACAACCCGCAACACCGGAACCGTAAGTCGGATCAGAATTAAATTTAATAGCAGTTTACGGGGTAGTAAAAGCTTTCATTTAAGTTTGGTTTAATCGGTCTAGCCATCTCCGAAAAACCGATGTAATTATTCTTGGATACTTCCGCCTGGGCTTCCGGATCCGTCGATGGTGGTCAATGTGGCCAAAGAGACTTTGAATGCCTGTTAGTGACATAGAACTACAAATCCAAGCAGTTGTTGTCACATTTGTGAAAAAACTAGGAGTGGGTAATGTCCGGGACGTAACCGCGGTGTTGACGTAGGACTAAACTTGGGCATATCATATGACATTCATGGATAATTTGAGCCAATGCAATTTTTGAATGAATATTTACTGAAAATTTCATGTCGAATGAGATTGCCACATTCACTGATTTTCTAGGACTTGCAAAAACTTTCGGGTTTGTAGATTAATTTGATAAACATTTGCTTATATGAATCACTGGTAAATGTACTCAAGAATTGACAGGCGCAAACTTATTAAATGGAACTTTCTAATTCAATTCTTTCTCCATTATGTTTTCATCCTAAAAAGAACGGTTTGTAGATAACTATGTTTGGTGATACCAGACGAGAATCCTTGCTAACGATTCGAACCTTGCCCGAATTCGCTTCTGCTGCGTACATACACGAACATTCCCCTTTCGCAGCTCACATCGAATGAGCATTGCATATCGGAATGCGATCTCTTTTATAAACTTCTTAGTGCAGATGGTAGTCCATCCCTTTGTGCGACAAATGAAAATATTTTCATCATTCGTTTTGGCGTGGCATTCGCTTAGTAGCAGGGTTGCCACATTCACTAATGTTCTAGAAAGATTTGCATTGTAGATTAATTCGATAAACATTGGTTTATATGTGTCATTGATAAAGTATCCTCAGTAACTCAATCCAAGTTATTAAAAGGAGCTTTCTAAATAAATTCTTTCTCCATTATATTTTCATCCTAATAAGAACGGTTTGCAGATAACTATTTTTGGTGATACCAGACTTTCTAATTCAATTCTTTCTCCATTATGTTTTCATCCTAAAAAGAACGGTTTGTAGATAAGTATGTTTGGTGATACCAGACGAGAATCCTTGCTAACGATTCGAACCTAGCCCGAATTCGCATCTGCTGCGTACATACACGAACATTCCCCTTTCGCAGCTCACATCGAATGAGCATTGCATATCGGAATGCGATCTCTTTTATAAACTTCTTAGTGCAGATGGTAGTCCATCCCTTTGTGCGACAAATGAAAATATTTTCATCATTCGTTTTGGCGTGGCATTCGCTTAGTAGCAGGGTTGCCACATTCACTAATGTTCTAGAAAGATTTGCATTGTAGATTAATTCGATAAACATTGGTTTATATGTGTCATTGATAAAGTATCCTCAGTAACTCAATCCAAGTTATTAAAAGGAGCTTTCTAAATAAATTCTTTCTCCATTATATTTTCATCCTAATAAGAACGGTTTGCAGATAACTATTTTTGGTGATACCAGACTTTCTAATTCAATTCTTTCTCCATTATGTTTTCATCCTAAAAAGAACGGTTTGTAGATAACTATGTTTGGTGATACCAGACGAGAATCCTTGCTAACGATTCGAACCTAGCCCGAATTCGCATCTGCTGCGTACATACACGAACATTCCCCTTTCGCTGCTCACATCGAATGAGCATTGTATATCGGAATGCGATCTCTTTTATAAACTTCTTAGTGCAGATGGTAGTCCATCCCTTTGTGCGACAAATGAAAATATTTTCATCATTCCACATTCACTAATGTTCTAGAAAGATTTGCAAAAACCACCATTCAAAGCACGGCTAATTAATGCTTTTACAAAATCATTTCTATCAAAATTTACGGTAAAATCTACGGAATCTACTACACAATTGTTTTAATTATTTCCCAACAAATCGCGCAAAAATCTGTTCCGTACAGCACAGCGCAAATAATTGACGTTGGAAAACAAATCGGCAACTTCAGCTGCCAAACACTTAGAAACGATCGAAGCATTTTTCCGTTAATATCACTTTTCTGACTCAAATTGTTGTAGGTATTTTATTGCTTCCGTCCAATTGGTCAGTTTATTGGTTTTATCGCACATTTTTCGGATATTATTATAGAAAATAACTAACCCGATAAGAGGGAAGTTATTTTCCAAAGCACGAAATGGAAATTTCAATTGTAATTCTTCTGAGAACGATTTTGTGGTCCTAATAAGGACCGTTTGTTGTGAATATTATTTCGCCGTTTCCCGCTCGGCATGATGATTATTCGCTTGGCATGGATAGCGCACAGATTGGTATTTTCCAACAAACTAACCAGGCAGGCCTCGCTGGCTTCTTAAAGGGCCATTACGGCTGAGCTCCGGAAGAGTAGGTTTTGAAATTCTGTGCAATCTCACGGACCAGGCACTGGAAGAGCAGCTTGCGAATTAGTAACTCTGTCCACTTCTGAGAGCAATGAATTTCACGCAGGGCGACGACTGTTCTTGGTTGGCAGCGATAAGGCAGTAGCTATGATTTGGTTGGTGGTCAAAATGCAGCTTCTCGTTGAGCAGCACACGTACGTGTGTTCTGCTCTGTGGCTTACACACGTCTGGCTTTAAGAAAAACTGTGACACCCATATTTATAGGTTTTAGCATTAATGTTGATTCGCATTAAAAGTAGTTTTTGAACTTTTTAAACAAGTTTTACATAGCAAACAAGGTATCAATAGCAAGCGTTGAACGTTTTCCTTCCGATTTATGAAACAAAATTAGTAATTCCTCGAGTAGGAGAAAAGTTATTAGAGTTCAAAGTGTACGTAACGCATCCGTTTTGAAAATTTTGAAATGACACCCAGTATAGTAAAGAAAGACGTAAGTCCTACGTCAAAAAATCTCACCTTTATACATTAATCGCTGTATCCGTTGAAATCGGGATTTTCTGCGTGATCGTACTCATCATCATGTAATTCAGGAACTAGAAGTTCAAACTGCATTTTTGTTTGTTTATTTAAGGTTTCGCCCTCCACGCTCCATGCAAACAGGGCGATACTTTTTTTTGCTAGCAGTTTAGAGGCGCAACTGTTTTTTTCGAATTTTTTTAGGATTATGATCAGCTGATACTAGCTGTAAATAGTAACAATGATCGCTATTGAAAAAACCGGGACGAAATCGGTGGTGTAAAACGGTAGCTATTGTAAAAAAAAAACTGTTTTAATCCACCTAAACGGTGCAATTGTGCCTTTCTCATTTCATCATGACCATTACCATTTCTTCAAAATATGACCCTTACCAATTATGTTCAATATAATTGTGGAAATTTCATCAATTTCGATATTTTTGAAAAGTGCAATTATTTTGAAGAGTGAAAGTTAAAAATCGGGTTTTGGAAAATACCACAATCAGCAGAAATGAGAACAATTTTTTGATCCGCTTCAAAATGAAATTAAATAAATTAAATAAATGATTCAAAACGATAATATAATACTAGTTGTTATTTACGCAATAAAACAACCAGTATTAAAGGTGAAGATATGTGGAAGCCACGTTGCTAGGCACCGACTCGCTTGTTTACATTGAGAAAAACTGAAATCTGAAGTGAAAATTCAAACGCACAAATGAGAGTTTCCGAACATTTTCCTTTGGACATCTGCACATTGGCAGAAAATTTGAAGTCTTGTTAGTAAACGATTAAAGTTTCGCGAGTGTTTTTTGCAGTGGTGTGTGAATAAAGTGCATTTGAAAAAATGCAATGAAAACGAGAAGAAGAAAAATAAGTGTTTCGAACAGAAACCCCAAGTGAAGAGGGGTGATATTTTCGCACAAAATATGAGCTACAGATGGCGTTCCGTCAAAAACTCGGATTGATTGTATAGGAAAATGTTCTAGCTTCCTTAAGTAGCAGTTTCGTGGCACACCGCAAGGTTAGTGTGTTGAAAAACGTATTTTTATATTTGCTCATGTCAGATCCATGGTTAGGCAGGGGAGAGGGGTGTGTGCGGCGTAGCAGCTATGTTGTGGCTCGCATGTATAATGTCCTTAAACTGGTATTGTCACGAATCACATTTCCACTGACAGCACGAAATCTGACGAAACACTAACGGCAACCGTACACTGGGGTACAAATGTACCCCACGCTAACTTTGACACCTGCTTCCACAAAGGCTATAAGCAAACCACCTTTTTCTTCTCTTACTAGGAACTCTAAATTGAATTATGGTGAGGGTCCCAGGTCGGTGAATGCCGAATTCTCGTTTTCACACGGTTCCAATGAAGGCGTGGGGTACATTTGTACCCCAGTGCAACGTTCTACACAGAAAAAATATTTTGTAACATTAAATTTATTTTCGTGCACATATTTGGAGCATGAATATAAATGTAAAATTAAGTTCCACCGAACTTCGAATTTTATCAAAATTTTACACGTCGATTGAAGATTACAGTTTCATTAAACCGGATACCAATGCACTTTTGGGTATTTTTAATCGAATATTGCTGTAAAATAAATGACATGTAATATTACACGAACGAGAGTGTAAAATCATATGCTTTTTGATGCTCCCATTGAGTGCATCGAATTCAATTTAACTTTCAATCAAATTTTTTATTAAAGCTTTGTATTTTTACATTCGTATTGATTTACATGTCGTGTAAATTTCATTATTTTTTGGTGTGTGGGGTTAATACATTTTGCACCTACACACGCTCGCCGAACCTGATGTCCTCCTTACTTCCCTAGCTACGCTCCTGTAAAATCCATAAAGAAAATTAGGTTGACGATTTTCAGAGTGATTGCAAAACCTTTCTATATGAGAAAAGCAAAGGTAAATATTTGCCGAAATACAAAAAAGTCAATCTTGGTCGACTTTTTTTTTCGAGATTTCATCAAATTTCGACATTTCATGTATTTTAAATTCGATTTTTAAATTTTCTTATTCAGTTCCTACTTCTGTGAACTCAGGAACCGTCGTAGATGCAGATAGAGTGATTTATGTGATTTCGTATCGTGCTCTTCTGCTTGAAGCCACCTTTGTTCTTCTCTTACAATCGCCATCGCTCTGTACAGTTCAGTCTCTGTCATAATGACCAAAAACAATAAGTGCGATGCTGTCTCTTGTTTTGGTTCTGCTGGCTTACGGAGTCAAAAGATTTGTTGCGAATTTTGTGCTAAATGGTTTCATCATAAGTGCGTAAACCTAAATAATTCTGTGATCAAATCTCTTCGCGAATGTCCTGGAATCTGCTGGCTGTGCCCCAACTGTCGTATAATGGAGAACCGTTCACAGTCATCTACCGAAACAATGAACCTAATTCTGCAACGCACTTCATCAACGCTTAATCTCGTCGGTGGTGTTATGGATACATTACAAAGTTTTTGTAGAACGTACTCGCAAAATTTTTCGCGCCCAAGTTGCTGCTTTCATTCGCAACCTAACAACCGTGTAATCAACGAAACTGGAGGACCCTTCAAGGACCGTCTAGACGAGATTCAACTCAATTTAAGCAATATGTTCGACTCGATTATCGCCGACAGCAACAACAACAACAATTATAAGAGACCTCGCACTAGCAGTACTTCCAGACCTTCTCTGCCACCACCTGATAAGATTGCGAAAGCTGACGTTCCAGTCACCAGTGCTGTTATATCAAACACTATAGTTCCTGTTTTTTCAGGTGAAACTAGCAACTATCATCCGATTACTACCACTGTTTTGCCTGCCACCAATTTGCCCACCAAATCTACCACTGTCATCATGAATCAACTGGCGCACGTATGCCGTTCTGCCTGCCACCACGGAGACAACAGATATTGCTGCTAACATGCTCGATACAAATGCTGCCCGCGGCGAAGCCTTGCTCGTCGCTAACATGAATTCCGCTGACCTTGCTGCTACCGACAATACGACTCTCAATCCAATCACTACCGCCACCGCCGCACCAAGCCTAACCACATGCCGCTCGCACAACCAATCTAATATTTTCATCGATACCAATGCTGAACACACCTACACTGCTGCTGCTCCCACTGCTGCCTCCGCTGTTGCCACTTTAGCTGGCACACCCGCCAACATGCCACATATAATTCCTGATTTCGCTGCCAATATTATCAAAAATTCCAATATCGCTCATCAGACCATCGCACATCAAGCCATTAGTCAGCATCATTTCAATTATGCCGTCTCTTCAAATCAATTAGGCCACACATCAAACAGCTACAACGAGCATCAATATCGACAACCAACTGCTTCCTTGACAACGTTAAGTGCACCTAGAACACAGCCCTTTATTATCGATAACGTAAATTTAAGCTATCCATACCCAGAAAACGTTCACAATTCTCAAGTTCCTCGTATCGCCCCCATCACCCGTTCTAGTAGCAACAATAATAGGATCACTGTACTTTCGGATACTGTTATTCATCCTCCTAATGTTTTCCCAGCCAGTAGCTCAATATCCCCTCACTCTGCAGCGAGTCATACCCTTGCTGTAGCGCACCCCGTCATAAATGAAAAATGGTTCTATATTACTCGATTCTTGCCTCACGAATCTGAACTTAATATTATTAGCTATGTGGCGGATCGAGCCAACTGTAATCCAAATCTTATTAGGTGCCACAAGCTTGCCCGTCAAGACATAGATAGACGACCTCTCTCATACCTGTCCTTTAAGATAAACGTTCCGGAGAGCATAGAAGAAAAAATACTTTCAACTGGTTTCTGGCCCGAGGGAGTATCTATCGCTCCTTTTTTAGACCGCAAGAAAAATTCATTCAAGCGAATTTCGGCCACGCAGTATTTCCCATTAACAGCCTCTCCAAACATCCCTCAGCGTACCCGCTCGTGGAACCCCCACGCTCCTTCCAGCAGCAGTACCCACAACCGGCACATTTTGTCCGAACACCAACTCAACAACTACCACCTCAGTTTCATCGAGTCGCGTCAACACCAACCCAGTTTCAGTTCAGATCGACGAACAAATCAACACTAGTTTAAGCAACGAGCTATTGATTTACTACGAAAACGTTGGTGGTATTCACACTTGTATTACTGACTACGCCCTTGCCTGCTCTGGGACGACTTACGAAATATACATCTTTACTGACAGTTGGCTCAGCAGTAACACTCTTTCCAAACAAATATTTCCTGAGTCGTATTCCGTTTTCCGTCATGATCGTTCGGTTTTAAACAGCAGAAAGCGATCTGGTGGAGGTGTTCTTCTGGCTGCTCGCATGAAATATAAAATTCGTTTGTTATCACCCCCCGATTGTTCTGGTGTTGAGCAATTGTGGGTCTCGCTCACTCTTCGCAGCTTCACACTATACATATGTGTGATTTATATTCCTCCTGATCGTGTGAACGACATTTCTCTCATTGAGCAGCATTTGAATTCGCTCAATTGGATAACTGCTAAGACGACTCTGAACGACCGAATCGTAATCATGGGAGATTTCAACTTCAGTGGCATTAACTGGATTCGCACTAATACATCCTTTCTGTGTCCAAATCCATCTCATTCAACCATGAACTCGTGCACTATTCAGCTACTCGACGCTTACAGCACCGCAGGGCTTGTTCAATTATGCGACATTGCCAATGATAATAGTCGCATGTTAGATCTCTGCTTTGGAAGCCAGGGATTTTCCGATCTTTTCGTCGTCGGCCGTGCCCCAGCACCTCTTGTTAAATCGTGCCAGCACCATCCCGCTTTACTTGGGTTCATCCGAAAATGTGTTCCATGTACATTCGAAGATACCACCGAAAAGTTGACCTATGCCTATTGCAAGACTGATTTTCAACAAATGAACCAATTTCTGTCTCACATCAATTGGAATGAGCTCTTTCAGGACTCTGATGTACACACCGCGGCTGAAACTGTTTCGAACATACTCATTTATGCCATCGACCAGTTCACCCCCAAAAAACTTAATCGTGGTATTGAATATCCTCCATGGTCAAATCGCGCTCTTAAACAGTTTAAAACAGCCAAAAGGTCCGCTTTAAAAAAGTTTTGCAAGTACCGGACAAGCCTATTAAAAAATCATTATGTCTCTTTGAACAATCGTTACAAAAGGCTTAATAAGTCACTCTTCAACACGTACCAACATCGCATTCAGGGTAGCCTTCGCAGCAATCCTAAAAGATTCTGGAATTACGTTAATGAACAGAGGCGTGAATCAGGGTTGCCCTCCTCTATGTCGCTGGATGGCTTGGAAGCTAATTCATTGTCGGATATATGTGAATTATTTCGCAAACAATTTAGCAGTGTACCTCTATCTAATGTTTTTAATATGTCATTGAGCACCGGAGTATTTCCCACCATTTGGAAATCGTCCTACGTTTTTCCAGTTTATAAGAAAGGATCTAAACGCGAAGTTTCAAATTATCGGGGAATCGCTTGTCTATGTGCACTCTCGAAACTGTTTGAGCTAATCGTTCTAGGGTTTTTGACACATTGTTGCTCCAGTTACACCTCAGAAACTCAGCATGGCTTCGTCCCCAAGCGATCTACTTGCACAAATCTAGTAGCTTACACCTCGCTCATCGCTCGGTCACTACAGGATCGATTCCAAGTAGACGCAATTTACACCGACTTTTCGGCCGCCTTCGATAAAATCAACCATCAAATTGCAATTGCTAAATTAAAACGACTTGGATTCTGCGGCAACGTTTTAGAGTGGTTCAAATCTTATTTGATCGGCCGTAAAATGTCTGTTAAAATTGGGAATCATATATCTCCATTCTTTAACGTTACGTCCGGCGTACCTCAAGGGAGTCACTTAGGGCCTTATATTTTCCTTTTATACCTAAACGATTTGGATTTATTGATTGAGTGCTTCAAGGTGTCTTATGCAGACGATTACAAATTATTCTACGTAGTTAAAAATCACTCCGATGCTTTGTTTCTGCAATCTCAGTTAGACACTTTCACTAATTGGTGCAAAGCTAACAGGATGGATTTAAATGCTTCGAAGTGCTCAGTGATAACGTTTGCTCGAAAACATGCCGTCATAAATTTTGATTATAAGATACATGAAACCTCGTTGAGAAGGGAAACAACAGTTAAAGATTTAGGGGTTCTTCTCGATTCCAAGCTTACTTTTAAGGATCACATTGCTTATATTTCATCAAAGGCGTCACGAAGTATAGGATTTATGTTTAGAGTTACTAAGCATTTCTCTAACGTGCAGTGTTTAAAATCGTTGTACTGCTCGCTGGTTCGTTCTACACTTGAGTATGGTGCAGTCGTTTGGGCTCCTTTTTACCAGAACAGTATTGAACGCATCGAATCCATTCAGCGTAAATTTGTGCGCTTTGCACTGCGTCACCTACCTTGGAGCGACCCTCACAACCTTCCTAGATACGAAGATCGTTGTAACCTCATTGGCCTCGAAACGCTGTCTTTGCGTCGCGATGTAGCCAAAGCGTCTTTTGTTTCCGACTTGTTACTGTCTCGCATTGACTGTTCTGTTTTGCTCCGTCTTCTCAACATCGACATTCGTCGACGTAGTCTTCGTTCCTACTCTTTTGTTCGACTTCCCGTGTCTCGTACTAATTATGGTAAGAACGAACCCGTCAATAGTATGTGTAGAGTCTTTAATCAATGTTATAACGTGTTTGATTTCAATTTGTCTCGCTCTGCTCTTAAGAAATTGTTTTCGCGCGTCCTTTCTCGTTCTTAATAGAGTTAGCCTAAGCTCTTTATAAATGTTATGAATGTACTGTATTAGTAAAATAGTGTTTAAGAAGTGTTAAATTTAAGCAGTGTTTTACTGTTAATTTTTGTATCATTTGGTTTTGTTAACTGTTGGTACTTTGAAAAGATGGAGGTTTTGTGCCTACGGGAGAGATAGTGAGTGTTGAGAATCCTCTCCCGCGGGCTTTTCCCTCTCAATAAAGATAAAAAGATAAAAGATAAAGATGCGTAATGACATAAAATTACACTTACTGCCGTTCAGAACAAACGCTATATGAGGAGTACAATTACATGATTTACGAAATACAACGTCATGTTAAATTAAAATCAAACTTAAAAGTAAGCCTTTTTTGATGCTCGTATATGCCGGGGTCAGGATACGTAAATCTTTTTTGTCGTTTTATCAGTGAGAGAATCGAAGCCCCGAAAACATTCGATCATTTGTATTTCAAATTACAAGTTAATTGAAACTAGAGAACCGCAACTAGCCGGGCCTCTGAGATCCCTTGTCTTTTTGTGGGCTAAAGCCGTAACTCCGGAAACGGATTCAAATCGACATAAAATTCAATATCAGCCAAAAAAATTTCGACATACAACAATATCTAGTCGTTTCATGCATTTTGGAGATATTTGGCATCGAAAGTACGATGCTTCGATTTCTGAAACTTCATGTAGTCCCCTTAAGAAAAAGAATTATTCCGGCTTATGTGGTAATTTCATATGTGACCGGAGGGTTCGGTCTATATTTCCGGAACCATATAACCGAACCGTACGAAATTTTATAGACATGCATGGCGACTATATGCCTTTCATTTGGGACTAAGTTGTAAAGATCGTCCCAACCATCCCCGATAAACTGATGTGAGTTTGTTCATTTTTATAGGTGGTGATTCTTCCGGGGCACTTCCGGAACTGTCTATGATGGTCAATGTGGTCGACGAGACTTCGGTTGGCCGTCAGTGACCTAGAACGGCTAATGCAAGTTGTTTGACACAAAGATATATTCATTTTAGCGAATTTTTTACCTTTTTGCCTTCATCGAGGTATCATTTTGAGTCGGAATTTCCTATGTGACCGCATGCCACAACCCGCAACACCGGAACCGTAAGTCGGATCAGAATTAAATTTAATAGCAGTTTACGGGGTAGTAAAAGCTTTCATTTAAGTTTGGTTTAATCGGTCTAGCCATCTCCGAAAAACCGATGTAATTATTCTTGGATACTTCCGCTTGGGCTTCCGGATCCGTCGATGGTGGTCAATGTGGCCAAAGAGACTTTGAATGCCTGTTAGTGACATAGAACTACAAATCCAAGCAGTTGTTGTCACATTTGTGAAAAAAAAATCTCACCTTTATACATTAATCGCTGTATCCGTTGAAATCGGGATTTTCTGCGTGATCGTACTCATCATCCTGTAATTCAGGAACTAGAAGTCCAATCCACACAAAATTCAATAGTAGCCGATGGCAACGTTGTACCTTTCATTTAAGACATTGTGATAATCGGTTCAGAAAATTCCGAGAAACCGATGTGGACAAATTATAACAAGATTTTCTATGTAACCGTACTCCTCAACTCGCAACTCCGGAACCGGAAATCAGGATTAAATGAAATTCAATAACAGCCGATGGGAGCCTTGTACTTTGTATTCGTGACTAAGTTTGTAAAAATCGATTCAGCCATCTCCGAGAACATAATGTGGACATTTTTTTAATATATCCGCACATACACACACATACATACACACATACATACACACAGATATTTTCTGATCTCGACGAACTGAATCGAATGGTATATGACACTCGGCCCTCCGGCCTCCGTTAGAAAGTCGGTTTTTGGAGCAATTGCATAACCTTTCTATATGAGAAAGGCAAAAAGTTTAGTTCCGGCTTATATGGGAATTTCATATGTAACCGGACGGTTCAGTCTATATTTCCGGAACAATGTAAGCGATCCGTGCGAAGTTTCATAGACGTCTATGGGAAAAATATACCTTTTATTTGGTACAAAGTTTGAGAAAATCGACCCAACCATATCCGATAAACTGGTGTCAGTGTGTTAAATTTGATAGGTAGTCACTTTTCTGGGGCACTTCCGAAGCCGTCTATGGTAATCAATATGGTCAATGAGACTTCGGTTTGCCGTCAGTTACCAACAACTGCAAATGCAAATTATTTGACATACATTTTAGAGAAATTTTTACCTTTTGGCATTCATCGTGGTATCGGTTTGAATTGGAATTTTCTATGTGACCCCATGCCACAACCCGTAACTTCGGAACCGGAATTTTGATTGGGATGAAATTTGGCATCCATTTAGGAGTATGACACACCTTTCACTTCAGACTAAGTTTAGTGAAAAATGTCAAGCCATCCCCGAGAAAACGATGTCACTGTTGTTCTGAATTTAGTTGTTTCCGCCGTGGCTTCCAGAACCGATGATTGGGGCCAATGTGGCCAAAGAGACTTTGAATGGCTGTTAGTGACCAAGTATTATAGATCCAAGCAGATGTTGTCATATTTTGGAAAATTTTTCACCTTTTACATTCATCGCAGAAATCTGTTAAAACCGGGATTTGCTGCATGATCGTACTCCTCATTCTTTAATTCAGGAACCGGAAGTCCATTTGAAATTCAATTGCAGCCGATGGGAACGTTGTATCTTTCATTTGAAACAAGTTTGTACAAATCGGTCCAGCCATCTCTGAGGAAAATGAATGACATTTTTGACACATACGCACATACATACACACCCATACACACACATACAGACTTTCCGATCTCGACGAACTGAGTCGAAAGGTATAGCGGACTCGGCCCTCCGGGCCTCGGTTAAAAAGTCAAAGTTCGGAGCGATTGCATAACCTTTCTATATGAGAAAGACAAAAAATTTGCCAAAATCCAAAAAAGTGAATTTTCGTCAATTTTTTTTTCGAAATTGCTTCAAATATCGGTGTTTTATGCATAGACTGGCAAATCCAAGTAATTTTGCACCTATTTTAAATTAAAAAGTTTTGCATCATTTTGATTTGATATCATAGTGGTACCAGTTTATATGGGAAATTGCTGCGTGGTCACACTTTTAAACCCGTAACTCCGGAACCAGAATTCCGATCGACACAAAATTCAATAGCAGCCGATGGGAAGGTTGTACCTATCATTTGAGACTAAGTATGGGCAAATCGATCCAGCCATCTCTGAGAAAAATGACTGACATTTTTTGACACATATGCACACATATACACACACACATACACACACAAACTCCGCTAGCGAATGACGGATCTCAATAGTAGCATGTCTGTAATAATATACGTACATGGAACTATTGAGAACCAGAGCTACAGGTCCAAAGCCCTGGTAAAGGAGGATGGTTGTGATGATCTGGGCCACGGTCACCACGTAAAGCACGATAGGTCATAACCCCAATTCCAAGGCGTGAAGCGACCCGTGCCGAGGGATGAGTGATCGAGGGGGTGAAAAAGATGCTCGATCGTTAACGGAGCCTGTGGGGTACCTGGGCAACCCCCACAGTAAGCGTCCCTTCCCACGTTAATGCGGAGCTCTGGCGTGGCGGACATTTATTCTCGCGCTACTCGTGGGTTCAAACATGGAGATAAACAAAAACAAACAAACAGAGGTGCCAAACCCCTTTGCTAGAGGTGGTTTGGCGAGGTCTCCCCCCCCCCCCCCGTGGGGAGAGTAGTGGAGCGACGAGTGTTGCATCTAATAGCACCAGTGACCCCCCAGTAGTGGTAGGAAATAGCCTTACCAACGCACTGAACGGGCCACTATCCGCGATGCGCAAAGTGGTGGAGCGCAAAGCAAAACATAAGCAAGGAGTTAAAGCAGAGCCTCCTGGTGCTCCGGAAAACTGTTCGTGTCGCAAGACAGGTACAGCTGGCTTATGCCAACAGAGTGGAATGTCGGGAGAGGTCCGACAGAGAAACCCAGACAGTGGCCTCCAAGAGGGAGGGAAGAGAGAAGGTCGATACAGGCACTCAGACAAAAACCGACAAGGACAAATACGCCGACGTCCTAAAGTCGATGAAGGCGGTCGAAAGCCTTTCGGCCCTTGGGAAAGATGTGCGTAGCGTGAGACGCACCAAAACGGGAGAAATGCTCCTGGTGCTGAAGCGAGGCGCACAATCTAGTACGGTGTACAAGGCCTTGGCCCAAGAGGTCCTTGGTGAAGGCGCCCAGGTCAGGTCGCTAGGGGCGGAAATGACTCTCCAGTGCAAGCATCTGGACGAGTTCACGACCGCAGAAGATATCGTCGCAGCCGTTAAGGAGCAATGCGACGTCACAATCGAGCGGGCCTCTGTGCGATTTAGAGATGGACCCTCTGGCACCCAAGTAGCCTACCTCAGGCTACTGAAGGCGGATGCCAAAAAGGTAACCGAGAAAGGTAAGCTGAAGATCGGCTGGTCGGAACTAAGAACTGAGAAAGAACTGAGTCGAATGGTATAGGGGACTCGGCCCTCCGGGCCTCGGTTAGAAAGTCGGTTTTTGGAGCAATTGCATAACCTTTCTATATGAGAAAGGCAAAACGTAAGGGCAATATTTCAATGCTGATAGGTGGGACCGAAAAAGTAAACAATCGCCAAAGGGGCGATACTATCATTTTGTCAATTTCAATAGCAAAAACAAATTTTAATTTAATTATTTCAAATACTTTATGAAGTTTAGGGTTTCGATCACTGAATCATGCAATCTAGGATGAAAAAAACACAATAGTTCTTAAATAGGAAATAAAACCAAGTCTGGGAATATTCACTGTTCATTTTCTTTGAATGGTGTCACTGCTGGTATCGCTTTTTCAAGAAAAAGCGTTGATTTCTTAGTTGTCAGTCGCGTTGAAAATTTGAGTAAAGGATAAACTTCAAATCGATCAAAAAAATCGATTTTTTGGCTCAGTACAATATATAACCCCTTTAGGAAAATTCAGATTTCCCACCACAATGCACTGATTGAGAGAATTTAGATATTTTATTAACAGAGCATTAGCAATAAGTCGTTTGTATGTCTATTTTATGGGCTATTTTTTCGCTTTCCCTTTGATTTGGTTGTCCTATGCTGATTTGAGCGATTCTTTGAGTCCTGCCGCTATCCCATGTAGTGTGTGTTATCAAAAACATCGCGAAGCATCAAGTTCTAAATATTCTCAATCGATATAATATCCGAAGAGAGTCATAAGAGTTATAAGAAATGTCTCATCACACTGTTAGGTGGATTAAAAACGTTTTTATACAAATACAAATAAGACACTACGTTTGTGCAAATCGATCCAGCCATCTCTGAGAACTAGAGGTCACATTTTTTTCCACATACACACATACATACACACACAGACATTTTCCGATCTCGACGAACTGAGTTGAATGGTATATGACACTCGGCCCTCCGTGCCGGGACTAGGTTCACGATTTTAGAGCGATTTCATAACCTTTCTATATGAGAAAGGCAAAAATATGCCAAAGTCCAAAAAAGTTAATTTTCATCAAAAAATTTTTGTTCGAGATTTCATCAAATTTCATGCATTTTAGTCATTTGGCATCAAAATGCAAATTCGATTTTCAAATTTTCCCTTACTCCCCCCTTTGAGAAATTTTCATTTCAGTTTATATGCGAATTTGCTGTGTGGTTGCACTCTTAAACCCGTAGCTCTGGAACCGGAAGTCCAATCAACAACAAATTCAATAGCAGCCGATGGGATGGTTGTATATTCCATTTGAAACTAAGTTTGTGCAAAACGTTCCAGCCATCTCTGAGAAACAGAGGTAAAAAATTTCCACGTACACACATACATACACACACAGACATTTTCCGATCTCGACGAACTGAGTCGAATGGTATATGACACTCGGCTCCCCGGGACGGGATTAACTAAGTGCAATCAAAAACAAAAATTCAATAACAACCGATGGGAATGTTGTACCTTTCATTTGAGACTAAGTTTGTGCAAATCGATCCAGCCATCTCTGAGAAACAGAGGTCACATTTTTCCACATACACACATACATACACACACAAACATTTTCCGATCTCGACGAACTGAGTCGAATGGCAAATGACACACGGCTCTCCGGGCCGGGATTATCTTGACGATTTTTTTCGAGATTTCATCAAATTTCAACGTTTCATGCATTTTAAAGTTATTAGGCATCAAAAATGTAAATTCGATTCAGAAGTTTTCCTTTACTCCCCCTTTGAAAATTTTTCATTTGAATTTATATGGGAATTTGCTGTGTGGTCGCACTCTTCAACCCGTAACGTCAACCCTTGCATGTGACCTGACTGCTCGCAAAGGTAACCATGGAATCATGTGAGGCGACTACTTATTACGGGCGTAGATAGCGGCTTGGAGTTGGGACCCAAAAAGCATGCAAAAAGACAAAATCAACAAAAATAAGAAAAATTCTACGGAGCAACTATGGTGAACCCGTTCGCCAAAGGTGGGCTAGCGAGGTCACCGACCCAGCATAACGAACAAGTGCAACAGCAAGTGCAATCGCAACACCAGCACCAGCGAGAGCAGCCTACCGAGGCCAAACAGAGCACGAGCGGCTACAAACCAACTGGACGCCAAGGAAAGCTAGGATTTCAGGTGCGCACACCGAAACCAACCATTACTCAAGAAGACCAACAGTCTGGGTTACCTAAAGTGACGAAGTTGAGGCAAAAAATCGAAGAACTCTACGAATTCGTGAAAAGCAAGGGCAACGTGCACGGACAGATGAAGGATCTAGTGATTACCATCAAATCCGCCGAATGCGAACAGATGGCGTTACTAAAGCAAGCTGAAAACGCCGAAAAGGGGCTGAAGTCCACAGCGATAGAAGAAGCAGAAGCCTATGAGACACCGAAGAGTGACCGGTATTCTCGTTCTGTGAAAAGAATAAGAGAAACGCCAAGAGAGTAGGATGAACCGAAGAAGCCCAGGAAGGTCGGCGAAGGACAGCGAAAAAGCCGACAATCGCAGAATGAATGGCGAACCGTAGAAACCGCAGAAGAAAGGAGAAAAAACAGAAGGAAAAGAAGAAAAAGGAAAGAAGACCTTCGGCCACGCCAGCAGAAGCGGAGGGGAGACGCTCTAGTCATCAAAGCAAACGAAGGCGTGACGTACGCTGCAATCCTCAAAAGGGTGAGAGAGGATCCCAAGTTGAAGGAGCTAGGGTAGAACGTTATAAGAACCAGGCATACTCAGAAAGGCGAAATGCTGTTCGAACTGAACAAAGATCCATTGATCAAGAGCTCGGCCTACCGGGAACTCGTGGCAGAAGCGATGTGAGAGCATTAGTTCAGGAAGCAGTGGTCGAGTGCAGGAAACTGGACGAGATCACAACGGAAGACGAAGTGAGAAGCGCGCTAATAGAGCAAAGAAACCTGGAAAGCGAGCAGATATCAGATTGAGGAAGGCGTATAGTGACGCACAGACAGCAGTGATACGCTTATCGCCAACCGCAGCCAACCGGTTAATATCAAGATCGGGTGGTCGGTGTGCTCGTTGCGATTGATCCCTAGAGCCACTAAACAAATGGAGAGGTGTTTCAGGTACCTGGGTTTCGGCCATCAGGCAAGATACTGTAGAGGCCCGGACAGATCTGATCTGTGCAGAAAATGTTGGGGAGAAGGGACACATTGCTAGAGACTGCACAAAGCAACCGAAGTGCTTGCTCTGCACAAATGAGGGCGGAAAAGACCACATGACGGGAGGCTTCTTATGCCCAGAGTACAAAAAGGCGAAGGCAGACCAATGATGATGGAGATTACCTAGCTTAATCTCAATCATTGTGACATTGCACAGCAACTGTTGTGGCAGTCAACAACAGAAATGAAGTGCGACGTTGCAATTATTGCAGAGCCGTATTGTGTCCCTCCCGATAACGGTAACTGGGTTTGGATAGTGCAGGGATGGCGGCAATCCAAGTGATGGGCGGTTTCCTTGTTCAAGAAGTGGTGGATATCATACACGAAGGTTTCCTGATCGCCAGAATCAACGGCGTATTCGTGTGTAGCTGTTATGCTCCTCCACGGTGGACACCAGAGCAGTACAACCGGATGCTGGACGCATTAACCGACTCGTTAGTCGGGTGAACGCCGGTTGTTATAGGAGGAGATTTCAACGCTTGGGCCGTGGAGTGGGGTAGCAGGCTGACCAACGCAAGAGGTTACAGCCTATTGGAAGCACTGGCGAAGCTGGACGTAAAGCGGTACAACAAAGGTTCCGCTAACACATTCCGTAAAGACGGTCGGGAATCCATCATCGACGTAACATTCTGTAACGCGTCGCCGATGGATGACATGAATTGGCGAGGTAATGAGCAGTACACACATAGTGATCTCCAAACCATCCACTACACAATTGGTCGGCCAAATTGTACGGTAACTGGCGAACGGAAGTGGAAAATAAAGGAATTTGACAAGGAAGCACTACGTGCTGACAGTGTCACTCCAATTCCGAGTGCCGATGAGCTGTCGGAAACAATAGCTAGGGCATGCGATATAACAATGCCGAGGAAAATAGAGCCGAGGAACTACCGGCATCCGGCATACTGGTGGAAGTAAGCATCCTCCGGGCTACTTACCTAAAAGCCAGAAGACGCGTTCAGAGAGCAAGATCTGAAGCAGTCAGAGAAAAGTGTGAGGTAACATTCCGGTCGGCCAGGGCCGCTTTTAAACGTGAGATAGTGCTAAGCAAGTTCACCTGCTACAAGGAGCTGTGCAGAGAAGTAGACGCCAACCCTTGGGGCAATGCTTACCGTGTCGTTATGGTCATGATCAAGGGTCCAATGACGCCAGTCGAAATGTGCACTGACAAACTGAAAATTATATTATTCCCGAAGCACGACCCAACCGCATAGCCGCCTACACCGTACGTTGATGCAGATGGTGGGAATGCAGGTGACAATCGAGTTTCCAACGACGAGCTCCTTATAGTGGCAAAAGGGCTGAAAGCGAAGAAAGCTCCCGGACCGGATGGTATCCCCAACGTGGCACTGACGACTGCGATCCTGGCGATGCTACTTCCCGGATAGATGAATGACCTGATGACCTACGCTGAAAGTGAGAACGGACTATCGCAGAGACAGTTCGGGTTCCGGAAAGGAATACCGACGGTGGACGCCATCCGCATAGCCATCGCGAACGCGGAGAAAGCATTGAAGCAAAAGAGAAGGGGTAATCGCTACTGCGCCGTGGTAACGATAGACGTGAAGAACGCGTTCAACAGTGCTAGCTGGGGGGCCATCGCCCAAGCGCTGCATATAATGCGGGTTCCGGACTATCTGTGCAATGTTCTGAAAAGTAACTTTCAGAACCGAGGACAGGTTTACGAAACGAACATGGGGCAGAGGTCGATTAGAGTCACGACGGGAGTACTTCAGGGCTCCATACTCGGCGCAACGCTCTGGAATATTATGTACAACGGAGTGTTAATACTGGAACTGCCCAGGAGAGTGGAGATCATCGGCTTTGCAGATTAGGTTGTCCTGATGATAATGGGCGAGACACATGAGGAGGTGGAGATGCTGACGGCAGAGACAATAGGCATCGTGGACACCTGGATGGCTAACGTCAAGTTGCAGCTGGCTCACCATAAGACCGAGGTAATGCTGGTCAGCAACCGTAAGCAAATCCAGCGTGTCGAGATCAGCGTAGGTGGACAATCCATTCCATCGAAGCGCGCGCTGAAGCACCTGGGTGTGATGGTTGACGATCGGTTGAATTACAACAGCCATGTCGACTATGCATGTGAGAAGGCTGCGAGGACAACTAGCGCATTAGCAAAGACCATGCCGAATCACGGAGGAGCATGAGGCAGCACGAGACGTCTCCTGGTGGGTGTCTCATCCTCAATACTGAGGTATGGCGTACCGGCCTGGACTGCTGTGCTGAACTCAAAGCGCAACCGGACGTTGCACTTTTCGCCTAATGGCTGTTCGTGTCGCGAGTGCGTACAGAACGATATCGTCGGAGGTGGTATGCGTAATTTCCGGGATGATTCCCATCTGCATGACTCTGGCTGAGGACGTAGAATGCTACCAGTGTACGGTGGTCCAAATTCACAATTTAGGAAGACAAAAATGTTTGTGGCTAAACCTTATGTTTTAGAGCTATGATGTCTTCAGGACAAATAATCAGTATTGATTAGGCCATCTCCAGATGTAGATGGTATTAGGGTGGCTTTTATTGTTAGGGTGCTTCAAAAATTATTTTCTGATTGTGAGGAGATAGAATATTGCAGTCTTCAGCAACATTGTAGAAGAACTTACACCAAGCAACTTTGCCGAAGACGTCATAGTTGTATCTCCAAAGGTTTTTATTTTATAGCTATTTTAATTGAGCAACTTAGGGTGTTCCTAACATAAACAGTTTTTTTGCTCTAACTTTTTTATTTTTTATTTCTCATTAACGGTGTCTACAGACAACTTGTAAATCTTGTGGAGACAATTTTTTTCATAAAAGAAGAATTCAGATGTCACTTTCAGAAGCGAAGTTATGAGTAATATTGTATAAAAAATAAGTCCTTTTAAAATATTTATATCTAAAATTGGGACAAACAAAAATAATTTCTTCTTCTTGCATTTCAAAGAGCATACTTTTAGGCATGTTTAGAAAAAAAATTGCGAAGGTGATATATCTGATAAAAATTTGAATATTGTGATTTTACTACTGAAAAATGCCTCATGTAGAGTCAAAATTTCTCGAATGGGTCACCCAAATTAGGTGATATCGCAATTTCGATGGAAGATCCATTTTTTGGTAGTAGATGGCATTGCAAAACCAAATCCAGATGGGTTCCGCGAAAAAAATGATTTTTTTCATAATTTTTTTTAAGCTGCGTCCAAGGTAATCGATTTCCAAATACGCTATGCTCGTCCCCACATTTAATTTAGAATAATGTAAATGGCGGACCATCTTTTTTCTCGACGGCATGTTGTTAAAAATGTTAAAAAGATTTATTCCATTTTTTATAGACAATTGTTTAAAAAATCTACAAAAATTCGGATTGGAAAAAATTACGAACAATCTGTGACAATTTTTTTGCTGATTAGTTCGTTAAAATTTAATTAGGTCGCCCGTAGTAACATTTTAAAAATAAGCGGGCTAGAAACTTCAAATGTCAATATTTTCACAGACTAACACAGATAAAACTGGAAAACAATTCTTCGCCCGCTTTAACGGTCATTTTTAGTTGGGACTGTGGTCGCATTTGAGATTATGGCACCACTTATATATCGTCGATGTTGTGCTATCTTATAACAAACGCCATTTAGGGGTAAACTTAGTTAGATATGCAATATAACTTTTTTTTATAATTGATAAATTTATTTAGGCCCAAATGCGGTAGCTCGACGAGGCCAATTGTTTGTTTTTTTACAATAAATAAAAAAAACAGCTGCGTTAAATTTTTGGTCTCGTTCAGGCGCAGCTTTCTGCTGCGTGTTGAGATCCTTTTTCTAGAGGGCGAAAGATTGGCAGTGTTGCCCACTGCAAGTTGAGGTTCATTTCGTTTGTCTTCTTTCGCGTTATCGTTCACGTCCATGTCCTCATCCGTATTACTTTCCTGCTGCTCGCAGTCGGATGTTCCAGTTTGTGTTTTACTCTTAATGGTTTAGTATGTTCGTTATCGGCATTCGTTTCGTTGTTGTTGTTGCTGGTTGTTGGTGCTTCATCCATAGATGTTGGTTTTGCAGCTGTTAGTGGTTTAGCGTAAGATGGTTGTGTGCTGATTTCAGTTGGATTTGAGTTTTCCTTAACAGTTTCTACACAAGGTTTTCCGAGGTGCAGCTTCTTCGTGCAGAACTGGCACGTAGGAATTTGCCCTGGGTACGTGACTAGTGATGTCTGTTGAATGAGAGCATCGTCCCTTCCTAATACTGTGAAGCTTAAGTAAGAGGGAATTGGCTTGGTCACACGCATTCTCACCACACGAACACCGTTAGGGATGCCCAGGAAAAAATTTCTCCATGTATCATGTGTAACGAAGTCTACTTCTCCGTATTTTTGCAAGCATTTTTCAATCGCGCCGTCAGGGGTACGCGTAGCCAAATCATGGACCCGAACTTCTACAGCGCCGTTCTCGATGTATACGGGAATGCTATATTTAACTTTGCCGCATTCGGCGGTGTGCAGCATGTTGTTTCGCGAGGCGAATGACTCAGCTTGGTTAATGTTGTTAAACGAAATCAGCACGCAATGTTTGATATGATGCACTTCAGCCAGATTGAGTTCCATCTGCACTTTTAATAACTGTTCCACTTCCCGAATGGCTGGTCTTGCGGGGCATTTTGAAAAATCAACAGCAACACAGTTCGGCCGCATCTGGGTTGCTTTTTGCTGGGCACCGTCACTCATCACTATATCGCACAGTAGGTATAGGCTATTGTTATATGGACTGCTTGTGTGATAGGCACCGATTGATTTTTAGGTAGAATTGACTGTTTCACTTGCGCGGGTCGATTTTTTGCTTCTGCTCAGGGCGAGACGTGAAGACAAACTGCCATATAACTTGTCTAAAAAATCTCTACAAAGTCGCGTTTTCAGAATGTTAACATTCTGCTTGGTTACTGAGATATAGTGAGAAACGCGCTGAGAAATTTTTAAATTTTTGCTTCAAATGACTGTTTCTGTGCATTGGCTCTAGTTATCTTGATGTATAAGATATTTGTATGTGTAAAACTATCTGAGAAACACAATGGCATAATCATTTTTGAAACAAAAATACACAATTTCTGAGAAAAATGCAGTTGAATTTTTAAACCGTAAATGTAGCACTGTAACTAAAAATAAGTATTTATTCTAGATTCCCTGGCCCATTTCCTTCAAAATGTACCTCATCCATTGTTTATAGACCAAATATAGTCAAAGATATAAATAAAAGTTAATAAATTAATGATTTATTTCTATGGAAAATTTCCCATGCACGATTATGACACGCCATACAAATTTTGTCATCAATACACACGTATGACACGTGTGAGAGCGACTTTTGTTTACATTTATAGTAAAAACAACATAGTCAACCGGTCTTCGTAATATTTGAGATGTTAATGCAGAGTAGATAGATGCATCAATTGTCTTCTTTGAATTGTTTTCACCATTTATAAGTTTCAATATATTCAATCTCAAACATTAAAAATCATTTTTCTCGAAATGTGCTAAATGGGTCTTGTCATAAGATAGGACAACAGCGACGATATGCGTAAGTATACGGGGGATAGACCACTAGTGAAAAATTGTGCCAGAGCCTGAGGGATAACCCTTTTGTAAATTAATGGTTGGGACCGTGTATAAAAGGTGGAGCTAGTGTTCTAGTAAAATTCGCGGATAGATATTTTTTTAACGAATTTCCTCAAAGTGTTATGTCTGTTAACCTATGATATTATGGTAAAAACAAATTTTTTTTAGGTGCCCATCTTGATTTGGTTTTGCAATGTCACATACTACTTGGATCTTCCATCGAAAATGTGACAATTTGGGTGGCCCATTCGACAAATTTTCGGTAGTAAAATCACAATTTTCAAACTCCATTTAAATTTTTTTCCGAAATATCACCTTCGCAATTTTTTTAAACATGCCTGAAAGTATGCTCTTTGAAATGCAAGAAGAAGAAATTGTTTTTAATTGCCCCAATTTTAGATATCAATATTTTAAAAGGACCTATTATTCATTCAATATTACTCACAACTTCGGTTCTGAAAGTGATATCTGAATTCTACTTTTATGAAAAAATTTATCTCGATAAGCTTTACAAGTTGTCTGCAGACACCGTTTATGAGAAATAAAAAATAAAAAAGTTAGAGCAAAAAAATGTTTTTGTTAGGAACACCCTAAGTTGCTCAATTAAAATAGCTATAAAATAAAAACCTTTGGAGATACAACTATGACGTCTTCGGCAAAGTTGCTTGGTGTAAGTTCTTCAACAATGTTGCTGAAGACTGCAATATTCTATCTCCTTACAATCAGAAAATAATTTTTGAAGCACCCTAACAATAAAAGCCACCCTAATACCATCTACATCTGGAGATGGCCTAATCAATACTGATTATTTGTCCTGAAGACATCATAGCTCTAAAACATAAGGTTTAGCCACAAACATTTTTGTCTTCCTAAATTGTGAATTTGGACCACTGTGCAGTGGAGAAATGAACGTAATGCAAGGAAACTGGTTAGAGTGGACTCGTTGGCTAAGTGGCAGTAAGAGTGGGATAACGCGGAGAAAGGAAGGTGGACCCACCGACTCATCCCAAATGTGTCTACTTGGATGCATAGGAAGCATGGAGAGGTGTACTTCCGTCTGACGCAATTTTTGTCCGGGTATGGATACTTCCGTAAATACCTACATCGGTTTGAACACGCTTCGTCACCCCTTTGTCCGGAGTGCGTGAACGTGCAAGAGACATCGGAACACGTGGTCTTCGAATTCCCCAGATTTGAAGAAGTCCGAAGGGGTATGTCTGATATAACAGTGGACAATATCGTCGAAAAGATGTGCCGCGACGAGCATATCTGGGACGCTGTCAACAGAGTGGTTACGAGTATACTCTCCGAGCAGCAAAGGAAGAGACGAAGGGACCAACAAAGTAACGATATTGGTTAGAACGCCGCAGTGAAACCACAAATAGGGTTTCGGGAGAAATTCCGCCGCTGGGAAACTCACCGACGGTGTAGACTGGGTCCACCGCCAGGGACCAGTTGAGTAGTACGCGATGTAGCACCGGGCTGTCGACTGCTCGTGGCGATTGATGCTCGGGCTGAATCTTGGCGTACCGTAGTGGGACCTCATTCACGTTGGGTTTCCTGAGTTTAATCACAGTGACGGTGATGCGAAACGTTCAGCAGGCGGGTTGCTGTAGCCTCGCCGAGGTGAAATTGACCACGTGGGGATGGGTTTAATTCCCCGCGCCGATGCTCTCGTATTTGTAGCGTCCTGAGAGCCGTGAATTTTCTGTCCGAGTTGAATCTAATTCGCCGTGGTAGAGAACGATATCAGGAAGCTTCTTGGGTTATATTCGCTGTGAATAGGCATGTGGACGTGGTCCTAAGCCCAAGATAAAAAGGTTCACTGGGAACGGTATTAGCAATTATGCCACATTTACATTCGATCATAGCATTTAGCAGCATTTTATATAATTTACATCAATTGCCTTCTTATCGCTTTTAAGCAGTTAGCTTTTTACAAATAGTGCCGTTTTATTTTACACCTTGACACTATAGAATAGAAATTTTAACTATATATTAATTTTAATCAACAACTGTACATATTTTAAGACTAACCAAACAATTTTACTATTTTAACACCGTATGTAGAACACTTCTTTATTTTATTTCTAGACTCTGTTTTAGCTACAATTAGAAGAACATTAGTAACACCGTACATCACTTTTCCAAAAAGCCTAACCTATATTAAATTTATAACCGTCGCGCACTTCCTACTTCGTTGAAACTCGCGGACGGAAAGAAGATTCAGTGACTTGGCTGAGCGTATTGAAGCGCGATCAGTGAGTCTGATTCGGAAAAATAGCGACATTGCCCGAACTTTGATAAGTAATGCGTTTCCGCTCAACAGCCGTTATTTGGTCGCTTCACCCGTGGATTGTCCTAGGCGACCTATACCGTAACCCGCTATAAACAAATACCGCTCTTACTGGAATGCGACTGTGAGTACCCTCGGTGGTATTGAGAGCGGATTTGCTAGTCAAAATAAGGGTCGCATTTAGGGACTGGGAACTCACAAGCAAGTCTAGGGCTCGTTTCATTGTGGCAGAGTCAAAAATTTGGAATGGTAAACGACGGTTACAGTACCCCGTCGTCCCTCTCCAACGTAATCATCGATTTAATTAAGTTTTCGTTGTGTCCAATAATGAGGTTGCTATCTGAATAACGAATTTAAATTGTGTGAAATCATTTGAGATGAACACTTAATCCCACTCGTTCTTGTTCTTTTCTCCGCTTCCCCATATGAAACGGGAAAAAAACTCATCATACCAACACCGTAAACGTAGTCGCATTTTCTTTAGTTAACGTAGTCGCATTTTCTTTAGTTAACGAATTATCGCGTTTTTTATGCAAATATATGGCTATTAATTGTGTCTTATCGATACAAAATTTCCGCGCGCACGATGTTTCGGCGAGATATTTTGTTCAATTGGCCGGTTAGCGTTTCATTGAACAGTTTGTTGTGTCTCGCTGAGAGGAAAGGATCTGTCGTAGGACACAATTTTACCCAAATCAGAGAAAGGTGTAAATCAATCGATCGAGCTACATTGTTGACCGCGTTTTGGTATAGCCGAGCTGAGTGAACAGATGCAAACCCTTTGATGACCGGATCCATCGGTTGCCCCAACCTATTTAAGACCACTATTTGAAGATTATTTTGTTTTTCTCTACTTTTTTTTAAGATTCGGGTTTCAAATCTGTAGTGGAGAACACACCGAGAGATTTTCCGTTTTCATCGGCCAAATCATACGAGCTTGCGCCTAATCTGGCCGAAATAGTAAATGGTACATATAATGCGTCCAATTTTGCATTGTAAGCATCAGCTGCGGATGACTGACGAAAGTTTCTTTTGAAAACCCACTGACCGATTGAGTACACCGGAGCAGGATTCTTGGATCGCAGATTGTAAACTTTTAGGTTTTTTCGTGAGCGCTTTTCAGGTTTTTCATCACTATGGAAGAAATATGTTTATCGATTTCCTTCTTCCTTTAAACCCTCTCTTCCTCCAACAGATCTATCTGATCCCTATCCATCCGATGATCCTCCCCTTTCCCTATTATTTCATGTCCGAAAAGTAAACGATATGGAGAGTACCCGGTGGCAGTGTAAGGAGTGTTATTTAGGCAAAATTCTATCTCGGACACCCGTGTGTCCCAAAGTCTCTGATCTTGTTTCGTGTAGGACCGCATACAGGCGTTAATCGTACGATTTAGTCGTTCAACCGGATTCGATTGGCAATGGTGCCGGGAGACTGCCCAATGTTGTATGCCGTATTCAGCTAAAAGGGTTTTGAACTCCTTAGACAGAAAGGAGCTGGTATTTTCTGAAATTATATAATCTGGCACAGAGTATCGCCGAAACCAGGCTTCCTCCAAGATTTGTATCACTTGTAGCGCTGAAATTCTTTTCATCGGGACAAGTAAACACCACTTCGAAAAGAGGTCCATGATCACTAGAAGGTGACCGTTTTCGTGTTTGTTTACAGAGGGACCATTTGCGGACGTGCTCCCGAACATCTTCGACCAAAAATACTTCTTCCTTATCTTAGCTAAGGTTTTATCACGCCCAAAATGTAGACTATCATCATGTTCCTCTACAAGGATTTTTTTTTCTCAGTAGTTCTGGAACACAGATTTTACATGAGAACTGGAAAAATAAAAGCTCATCCGAGACAGAAATCAGTTTCATCAATACTCCCTTTTCGACCTTAAAATCTTTATATTTTTCAGGCGATTTTGTGACCTTTTTCACCATATCAGCATACCACCCCTCCGTTACTTTGATTTCTTCTACGGAGCGTGATAATGCGTCTGCTACAAGATTATCAACCCCTTTTCGGTGAACTATAACCATGTCATGACGTTGAAGGTCCATACTCCATTGACATAAACGGGAGGAGGTTCGCCAACTACTTCGCATGATGTAAGTCAATGCAGAAGCATCTGTGAAAACAGTGAATCTGGTGCCTTCTACATAGCACCGAAACTTTTCTATCGACTTGAGAACGGCTAGTCCTTCCTTTTCGGTTGATAAGTATTTTTGTTCAGTTGTGGTTAATTTTTGAAAGAAGTACGCAATTGGCTTCTCCGCATCATCGTAAGATTGTGTGAGAATTCCCGCTATTACAACATCGCTCGCATCGCAATGAATAGCGAAGGGACGCGAAAAATCGGGGTTCGTTAGAATGGGTGCGCTAATTAACAGATTTTTACATTTCTTACAAAAGAAATGTATAGAATTCGCTCAAACTTTGCAAACTTTTTCCGAGGCCAGGAGGGCCGAGTCTCATATACCAATCGACTCAGCTTGACAAATTGGGACAATGTCTGTATGTGTGTGTGTGGGTATGTACGTATGTGCACTAATGTCATGTAATTATCTTACCAACCGCTGAATCGATCTTAACGAAATTAGTTTTAAATGAAAGGCCTAACGTTGCCGTTTGAAACTATTATTTTTGTTTTTCGATGTGTTGTTTACTTTCTGAGATATAGATGATTTTGTCAAATCACAAAGGGTTTAAAGCAAATAACTTTCGAACAAAGCGATGCAGCCATATTTTGTGCACATCATTAGAAATCCTGTAAAAATACCTTTCAAACAAGCTATAGACTGTCAAAATCCGTTTACGAACGGCGGAGATATTAAACATTTTGTGTTTTTATTCTTCGCTTACCAATTTCCACTAACTAAAAATGAAACCGTTTCATACAGAATATTGCTTTAAGGGTGTTTTAGGGGCAAAACTAAACCGATTTTGCATATCGGGGTATGAAAACACATCTGCGTGATTCAAGGAACTCGATTCCAGAAATATTTTGTGAATTTACTTAATAATTAATTAACTATTTCCCAAAAATTAATATACAAGTTGACTTGTTGTGTAAATTCACTTCAAAGTGAAAATTTGTCCAGAGTTGATGTATCTATCCGTTGGATTAAGCATTGCGTTCAATCCCGAGACAGACGTTGGATGGTATTTGAATGCACAGATCGCCAACTTATCCACCTAGTAGTGAGAAAAAAGATTTCTAACATAATTCATATTCATATTATACTCGTCGCATCACCATGAGAAACTGTGTTTTTGATTAACAAAATTCTAGTGAAAGTTTATCTTCTTTTGCAAGATTTATGTTATACTAATTGAGGCGTAAAAATTATCAGTTGCATTATGTATAATAAAGATGTAAGGAATCAAAATTTCGCCCTATATACAAAAATAATGGTACAGCACTAACCATCATTTACAATTCCTCACTTGTTGCCCCTCCCCACCACCGATCTCTTATAATCGTGTTCGTGGCAACTGTCACGACTCAGATCTATTCTGATATTTCCAAATCCATTTCTAAGATGTGTCATAAGATCTTCAACTAATCTGAAATTTTTTTTAGTATCCAAGCTAATTTAATCTTGCGATGTATTTGTTCAGGCAGAAGCAAACAAACCTATTTTTGTCATCTGTTTCCCTATAAACAGTTTTTCATTTTAGTGCAGAACAGAGCCACTTGCGGAAACAAACTAAATATTACATTCTACTTGAAAAAGAAAATATTTGTGGTGCTGGCAAAATTTGCAAAATATTTGTATTATGAGAAAACTATAATTAATTTATGTTCCAACCCTGCTTTCCTTTGAAGATGAGGGGCTATTCCTTCGAAACGTTGCACGAACCAAAAACTATATCAACTCCAATTTAATTCAATTCTATACTGAGCGTTTGTATATAAGACCTTTCCACATTTTGAAAAAGTTTTGAAATATACATGGGTCAGCTCAAATTTTTGTTCTAGGTGTGAATTTAAGAACTTTGGCCAAAAATGGCTTAATTTGGACACGATTTAGAGGTGTCTCCAATCAAAAATTAGTAGTAGTTTTGGTATTCTTTTCTATATAAAAATCCAGTTAACAAATTTTCTATTGCGATTAAAGCTATGTTCACCTGTTAAAACATGTTAAGATATGTGTAAGGAACAACCTTTGATGATATGTGGGCATGTAGGGCCTATCAAATCAGAGTGTAAGTGATCTTCCCATGGAAACATAGCAAAAACACGATTTTTGATTGGAGACACCTCTAAATCATGTCCAAATTAAGCCATTTTTGGCGAAAGTTCTTAAATTTACACCTAAAACAACAATTTGAGCTGACCCATGTACATTTCAAAACTTTTTCAAAATGTGGAGAGGTCTATTGTATATACTATAATTACGGAAATCCTAGGGTATTTCAAATTGGGTAATATGGCATTTTCAAGACAAAAATGTTGAAAGAGACATATCACGTGCACTTGTCTATTTTAAACTTTTCGTATCTCTACTGAATTGTTTAATGAAACATATGCTCAAATGTGTCGTCTGAAAATTGAGAACACCTGTTTTGGGTTGATATTATTGAAAATGCGGATTCATTGTACTGCAATGCACTTGTATGAAAAATAATGGATCAAATTCCAAAAATACTTATTCTGGTAGTTAGAACGATTCCTTTGTCATGGTATTGTTTTGTGTAGGACTCATAAACCCATATTTCCAGAACGAGAATTCCGAACGAAACATTTCCCAAATGATAAGGATTGCTGGACCTGAAAATTCTATTCTGTACAAAAATCATTTTTCAGATATCTGTGACCAAAAAAGATCTTTTAATTCCAAGACAAATTCCTGATTTCTAGATTTCCTGATGACTAATTAAGGCCCATCAATAAACTAGAAACACCAGATAAACTTAAAACGCCGTCAAGAAAAGAAGAACGAAAACGTGCTATTTGCAATGAGATTTTCACAAACACTTCAGAATATTCGGAAGCAATAATTTTGGAATTCGTGAAATTCGTTTTATTCATTTACTTTATTTAACTAACTTTTTTAAATTTTATTCTATGTACTAATTTTTCCCGTATCATTCATTTCATTGATTATAATTCTTAATTTTTTTTTATTTTAAATATTTGACTTATTTTAAATATATAATCATTTCATGTTTTTTTCTTTTAGCATTTTGTTGATTCATTTTGTTCATTTGACCTCATTTTATCTCTTGTATTCATTGCATTCTTTGTATGCATTCCGATCAGTTTATTATCTCATGCATCTTATTCGTATCATTCATTCAATTTATTTTATTCACTTTTTTCGTGTTATGCAATTTTATATTATTTTTCGGGTGCACACATTTTATTCATTTTAATAATCTGACTAATTTTGTTCAGTCATTCACTTTATTAATTATTATTAATCTAGAACATTAATTAACCACAATTTAATTTATTCTATTAATTCTCTTACGTTTTAATAAAGCGGATTTCTTTTAAAATTTCAATCAATTATTAAAAAAAGCAAACTAAATGAAAAAATGATAAATATATAGAAAGAAAGCACTTTTATTCATTTTATCACTTTCTTCACGTTGTTTATTTTATTCATTTTATTCATTTTATTGGTTTTATTAACCCTCTGCATACCCTGTTATTTATGAACAACTGCGTTTTCGAACAGTTATAACTTTGGGGTTAGACAGGATTTCCTCACCAAAAAGTAAAACTAATAATTTTGATTTTCACCGTTTATTTGAGCGCTAATAGTTACAAGAAATATTAGTAGAACTGAAGATACAATTGCAATTGTTCTGATTAGATTTCACTAGAGCAGTGCTACCAGAGACATTTTCAGTTATCGGTGAAAAATTATTTTTGGTTTCAAATATTGCTGAAAACTGATGAATTTCATCAATGTAGACTGCTTTCGGCTATCTTTTCTGTCCAATCAAACTATTGAAAATTTTGCAGGAGATGTGTATTAAGGATCAGTATGTAAAAATTGAGCAGCTTCCCACACTGATAGACAAGCATCTATCTTGATCAAAACAGGTTTTGCGTGTTTCTTTACTCTAACACTTTTAAGAAAAACGTTTTTGGATCTACTATGGGTAATTTTATCCATATTATTTATCTTATTAATTCAATTTTTTATGGTTTTAGTCATATTATTTACGATTTTATTAAATTTTTAATTTTCCCCAGTACACATATTTTATTCAGTTTCTTCATTTTATTTATTCGGTTTAGGCAGTTCTTTTTATTAGTGAATGACAGGTTGTTAGCTTAAAACAATTTAATTTACTCTCTTAATTTCATAACTTTTTTAATATTGTCTAATTTTCATTTGAGTTAATTTGATTTAAATTTAATTTAATCATGCATTTTATGAATAACTTTTTTTATTGTTTTGCTTCATAAGTATTTTAATGCTTTATTTTTTTCTTTAATTTATTCATTTTATTCGAAGTATTATTCGTGCAGGACTAGAAACTGTGCTTATCTCACATCTAGTTGTTTGCCAACTTTGCGTGTGTACGGCAAACTAATGAATGATACAACAGTGATATGTGTAAGAAATGTCTCATCTCACTGATAGGTGGATTAAATCGATTTTTATTGCTATGAATGCTGTTTTAGCTTGATCGTTCCAATGCACGGATTTCGGCAAGAGATTTGTCAAGTGCTGTGTAACTTCGCTATAGTTGATGAGGAATCTTCTATAGTAGTTACACATCCCTAGACATCTTCTGAGTGCTCGGAGAGATGTAGATCGCTCGTATTTAACAATGGCTGCCACCCGGTCTGGGTTCGGTTTAAGACCTCCGTGCCCCAGAATGTAACCCAAGTACGGAACTTCTGGTACACAAAACCGCGATTTCTGCAAATTGATCGACAAGTTTGCTAGTTTTAAACGGTTCACTACTTCCGTTAGTAGATTCAGATGCTCGTCAAACGTATTGCTAATGATGATTATATCATCTAGATAGGCAAATACGTTTGGTTCCAGTTCACCCGCATCTAGAACTCGGTCTATCAGTCTTGACAGTGCAGCGGGACCAAGCCAAAGGGCATACGGGTAAACTGGAACGAACTTCGTCCCAACACCGAAAAAGCTGTTAATTTGAGCGATCTTGGGTGCAGTGGCACCTGTAGAAAGGTTTTTGATAAATCAATAGTCGAAATAAACTCAGCTGCTCCTAACCGACTCAAATTTC
The DNA here is from genome assembly GCF_030247195.1 of Topomyia yanbarensis. Classification (NCBI taxonomy): domain Eukaryota; kingdom Metazoa; phylum Arthropoda; class Insecta; order Diptera; family Culicidae; genus Topomyia; species Topomyia yanbarensis. Next base: position 108,984,201 of record NC_080670.1, on the reverse strand, counting down.
TATCTGTATGTGGGAGGGGATACAAGTCCCTGATGGTGCGGTCATTTAACTTTCGGGCATCCAAGCATAGACGCACCATACCATCTGGCTTGTCCACCGGGACAAGACGCAGGGCCCAGTCGCTGTAAGAGCGCTATATGATTTTAGCCTGAAGCATTTTGTCTAGTTCGGCATTAATCTGCTCTTGCCTTCTGGGTGACGTTGGAAATGAATTCATTCGAACCGCAGGAAGTTTCTTTGCTTCCTCCGTGCGCTTAATCCTGTGACTCAACCAGGTGGTAGTGTCTAAGATACCATCCCCTGCCACATTAAATTGCTTTTTAATTTTTTCCAGTTCTACTTTTTGTTCTTCGGTAAGTCTAGAGTAACATTCCTTGGTGATGTCCCCATTTTTTTCATCATAACTTTCAGAGTCTTCATTAATTTCCATATTCTCAACTCTGGCTTCAACTATCGTTGGCTGGATGTGAAAGGATTTCCAAAAGTTCATCCCCAAAAGAACTCTTCTTTTGAGCGATGGTGCGACAAGGGTTTCTACGATCTTAGTCTTGCCATTGAACGTAACTGGAAAGTGTACCGTTCCATTCACGTTTCATTTTTCTCCATTGGCAGTTCTTAGACTTACTTCGGAGGGAAAATGTTGTAATTTGCATTTCTCGATCAGTTTCAGCGAACCGATTCCTAGAACACTCAAGTGGGCTCCGCTATCTAGTAAACCCACTAAAGGATTTCCAAAAATAGTTATTTCGGCGAACGGTCTCTCATCCTTCTCCAGGTGTATGATGACTTCATTGATTTCGTAATTGGAAGAATGGATATAATCTGCCTGGCACACTTTTTCAAATCCCAGGGTTTGCAAAGCAGCAAGCTGTTCTACAGTTGCGAGGGACTTTACGAACGCTCGACTTATCAGCCCTCGGGGACAGTCTTCGACGCGTTTTTTCGCAAAAAAGGCAAGTATGCGTATCCACATTGTGGAATCCGCATCTTTGGCAGTATTTGTGGCTTGGTCTGTCACACTCACGTGCGTGGTGACCCTTAAGTCGGCATTAAAGCAAAAACCGTCCTTTGGCGGTTGGTAGTTTTCCAGAAGCACATTGAGACCTTGCTGTGAAACCTGACCCTGATCTTCTCTCTCCGTTATACGCGCGTTTTTCTTTTCATTGTCAGACACGTTCGCGCGGAATTTTGAATTATAAAAATTTCGCGACTTGAATTGCTCGTTTTCGAATTTTTGCTTGGATTTGGGTTTCGCCCCTGTATCCAACTCGTATACCATGACGTTTTTTCCCCGAGGACTAGTTTCGTTTGCAGACGTTTGGTATTTATACCAAAAGGTCGCGTCTAACCGTCGTCCAAACTTTTTTAGATCCGCTAGATTATCGACTTCGGAAGATACCGCGTGGCCCTTGTAATCCGCGCGCATATTTCGAAACACGGCTTCAAATTTTTTTCGCTGTCATCGGTTTCGTAAGCGATTGAATTTTTTTTTGCAATTCCATGAAATAATCTTGGAATTTTTCGCGAGAGCCCTGTTTCTGCGATATCGCGCGTATTTCACTAGTATGGTCGTGATCTGGACTCAAGAATTCCCGTTTGAGCTATTCATTTAGCTCATTCCAGGAGCTGAAATCGTCGTTTTCAACCACTGTCATGAACCATGTTTTCACCGACCCGCTAAATATATGGATAGCCGACCGAAACAATTCCTTGTTGGACATGTTCTCCGATTTCGCGTAAAACTCGACTTCTTTAATAAATTTCATCAACGTTTGGCCGTTATCGGAGCCATCGTACTTGAGTATCCAGTCCGAGGTCTTCGTTTACCGGACCGACGATAATTTTCTCAGCCTCTCGATGCACGACGCGAACTATCCGATGACCGCCCGGATTCCGTACCGGAAGACACGTTTGAGCATAATCTGATATTAAGCGATTGCTTTTTCACTTTTGGTGAGGTTCCCTATCTTTTTCACTGTTTTCATCTACTTTATTTACATTTTCAGGTTCACCGAATGACTCAACTTTACTCTGTGCGTTTTCAATTGAACTAAACTGAAGCTTTTTCTGCGCCCACATTTGCATTTGTGGTGGTCCGAACATCCAAGCGTATGCACCAGCTGGTATGAAGAATGGAAATAAATTATTTTGTAGGGGAATTGGATTGTTATTTTCTACCGATTGTAAGTTCCTTTTCAGGTGTCGACCTGGCGTTACGAATACGTATTCATCATCGTGAAAAAAATTTATTTCTGGATTTCACTACAAAGTAAGAAAATCTTTTTCTTGTGCATGACGCCAATGTAGGAGACATTTATTCCGGCCAATAGAATGAAGAATTTCGAAAATTTGCTTTTGAATAGGGAGTACGCGTCAAAGTCAAAATGCCGGGGTATTGAAACTGAAATATAATAGCAAATGTCGGTTAATATACAGTATTCTCGAAAAGACATTCAGCAAGCTCCAAACTCTTGAAGTAATTGCATCTCCATTTGATAGCTTAGTTTTTGGCGTATCCTTACATACCGCCAACTTACCCCGGGGCCGGGGTAAGTTGGCGGGTTTTCCGCGTCACATATTTTAGTCTCTAAACATGGAGACAATGCATCAAACACTTTAAAAAAAATCAGGGATGTTGGCAACAGTCTTCTCTTTCGTGCCGCGTGTTCTATTTTGCAAGATCTATTTACATCAAAGCAGTAAAAAATTAAAACTGAGAACACCGCCAACTAGCCCCGGTCTCCCCTACGTGTGACGAACGCACGAGATTAGCGCATCAATATCCGAGAGATCGTTCTCCTCTTCAGTGTTTTCCATTGCCCGTCTCACGCGCACGAAATAATGGACTAATCGCGTTTTTAAGCTGTATCGTTTACGGTTTCCGAGAAAATCTTTGATCTCCTTAACTTTTTCATCTATTTTCGAAATTTCCGCGTCGACGTTTGTATTTAATCTATTGAAATCTAAATCTGCGTTACCACATTCCTTCTCTGATTTTTTTTGTTCTCTTAGTCGTCTAGCTATTGCCGCGCGTGTTTCTGTTTCGATAAACTCAATTTCCCGAATCGCGAGCTCGTGTTCAATTTCTTCTTTTCTCTCTAGGTAATGGACTAGGATACTTTTGTATTGCATGTCGAATTCTACATCCATTTTAATACGAATAGTAAATGTAATTCCTAACCTAAGAAAATGGGTTCGTTTGGAGGACGAAGTGAAAACTAAACCAGGGAACTGATTTGTACCTCCCCGTGTGGGGTAAAAAAACTAATTTGAAATTTTAAGGGTTTTATAGTTGGGCGCCAATTTGTAGCCCCTCGACTTGTTCAGGGTGGTGAAATTATGATTGGGTGGAGAAATTGATAGCCGTCTATTCTACGCTAAAGGGTACTCATTCAATCAGCGGGAGGTGGGGGGGGGTCAACCAAGACACCTGCAAGCACCAATGTTGCAACTCAAGTTTAGACGGACAAAATGGAAACTCTATCGGACAAACAACGACGAGGGCTGGTAACTCTTTTAGATTTCGAAACCGAATATTAAAACTTGGAATGTACGTTGTAAATAATGACCAACTCTACCATAACTAACTCCAGGTGCACTTTGTTAACATGATAATGGGTTTATTCCTATCAACTACATCTATCATTTCTTATTCTTGTGACGTCACTTAGTTCTACTTGCGTTTTTCTTTGATTTATGGTGGCGTTCTATGCTGCTCTCCGGAGAGAGTTCCCGGACGAATGTCGACTGCTCGTGGCGATTGATGCTCGGGATGCATCTTCCTACTTCGTTGAAACTCACTGACAGAAAGAAGATTCAGTGACTTGGCTGAGCGTATTGAAGCGCGATCAGTGAGTCTGATTCGGAAAAATAACGACATTGCCCGAGCTTTGACAAGTAATGTGTTTCCGCTCAGCAGCCGTTATTTGGTCGCTTCACCCGTGGATTGTCCTAGCCGAGCGATACCCTAACCCGCTGTAAACAAATACCGCTCTTACTGGAAAGTGACTGTAAGTACCCTCGGTCATTCGTAACCGAACGTGTACCGAGAAACAAGTGCTTTTTGTTCTCTCCGGTGTGGTTTAGTTTTTTCGGTAGTACGAAGGTGCTTGCTGTGGCAGAGGCTGCAGTAAAGCATTACTAATAAACAGTCCCGCGAGTGATAATTATTACCTGCGATATCGGTGAAGGTAGTGCAGTGAAGTGCGTTACTAAACAGTTTTCTTGCCTGAAAGACGGCTTTGTTTAGACGAGCTATATCAGCTCTCTACTGTGTGAAGGTCACGCGGGTGACGGATAAAACAAACGAATGATCAATGCACCTACCAGCTCGTCAGAAACCAACTGGTGAAGTGTTTCGTTTTTTACTTTTCTTATCGATTTTTTTTTATTATTGTTTTTGATTTTCTATTTTGATTTAAATTAAATAGTGCGGTCGGCCCAAAAATAAACCGTTAAACAGCATAACTGGTGCACGGGAGCTGACAAAACGTTACTCGGCCGTAACCGAGATTAAAAAGGTTCAGTCAGATAAACTGCGCGTAGTCGTTACTGACTTGAAACAGGCCAATGATATCGTTAGCAATAGCCTCTTTACGCTGGAGTATCGCGTCTACATCCCTTCTCGTGATGTGGAGATCGACGGTGTGGTAAGTGATGCGGGTCTAACTGTCGATGATCTGATGAATAATGGGGCTGGCCGCTTTAAGGACCCTAACCTTCAATCAGTTAAGATATTGGAGTGCAAGCAATTGCACTCAAAGTCCATCGAAGATGGGAATTACTATCCATCAGACTCGTTTCGCGTAACCTTCGCCGGATCTACACTTCCGAGCTACGTTGAAGTGGGAGGAGCTCGTCTACCTGTACGCCTGTTTGTACCGCGGGTCATGAATTGTTCCAATTGCAAGCAGCTAGGTCACACGGCCACCTACTGTAGCAACAAGCAACGGTGCGGTAAATGTGGGGAACGCCATGCGGATGATACTTGCAGTAGGCCCGCTGAGAAGTGTGTTTACTGTGGGGAGAATCCGCATGCACTTTTGACATTCCCAACGTACAAACTTCGCGCGGATAAACTGAAGCGATCCGCCAAAGATCGCTCCAGACGCTCTTACGCAGAAATGTTTAAAAGAGCTGTTCCACTTATCTCCGAAAACCCATTCGCTCTCTTGCCAACTGACGATAACGCCTCTAACGACCCTTGCGAGGGGCATTCTTTGGCTCCGCTTGGAAACTCTAGGAAAAGACCTAATCAAAACTCACCTGAACTTCCTCGTAAGGGTCCTAGGTTGTCCCAAACAAGGGTACAAAATAAAAATAATTCATCAACTGGAAGTGCTGGTACAAATCCGAAGATAATACCTCCTGGTTTTGGGAAATTGAGATACAACCAGGAGTTCCCAGCACTCCCCGGTGCACCAAAAATCCCAAGTGCTCCAATTTTACAGTCAGAAACTAAACCTAAAACGGGATTCCTTAAATTTTCTGACATTGTGGACTGGATATTCACAGCTTTCAACATTACCGATCCTCTAAAAAGCTTGCTGGTTGCTATTCTACCAACAGTAAGAACATTTTTAAAACAGTTGACTGAACAATGGCCCCTCCTTACAGCGATCGTATCCTTCGATGGCTAACTTATTAGACGGAATCAGGGATCTGATCACTGTTTTACAGTGGAACTGCAGAAGTATTATCCCCAAAATTGATTCATTAAAACACTTGCTAAATTACAACCATTGTGATGCATTTTCCCTATGTGAAACATGGCTAACTTCTAATATAAACCCCTTCGACGCCAGGTATTGAAGTTGTCGCTTGTCAAACAACAATCAAAGTCAAAGATCTTTGCATTGCTTCTCTTTACATTCCTCCTAGGGCCATGATGGGATATCGAAGATTCTCCAACGTGATTGAACACCTTCCCTCGCCCCGCCTGCTTCTTGGAGACTTTAACTCTCACGGTACGGGGTGGGGCTGTCTATACGACGATAATCGATCTTCGACAATTCAAGACCTTTGTGATAACTTCAATATGACAATTCTGAACACAGGGGAAATGACACGGATTCCTAGACCACCTGCGCAAGCAAGTGCACTGGACATATCTTTATGCTCGACATCACTACGGTTAGATTGCAAGTGGAAGGTAATATCGTCGCTGTTGTGCTATCTTATGACAAACGCCATTTTGGGGTAAACTGAGTTAGATATGCTACATTACTCGTCTAACGAATCTCTACAAGATGGCGTTTCCAGAATTTTGAAATTTTACTTGGTTACTGAAATATAGCGAGAAAAGTGATTAGAAATTGTGAGTTTTTTGCTTCAAATCATTATATCTTGGGATTGGCTCAAGTTATAATAAAATTTTAGTTGCTTTTATGTGCAAAAATGTCGTAGGAACACAATCGCATAATAATTTTCAAAGGAAAAATACATGTATTGGGAGAAAAACGCAGTTTTAGCTTTAAACTGGAAATATTGCCTATTTGGCAATACTGTAACTAAAAATAACTATTTTTTTCTAGATTTCCTGACTCATTTCCTTCAAAATGCATCTAACCGATTGTTTATAGACCAAATGAAGCCAAAGATATGAATAAAAGTTAATAATTGATGGTTTTTTCTATAGAAAATTTTCCATGCACGGTTATGAAACGCCATACAAATTCTGTCATAAATACACACCTATGACACGTGTGAGTGCAACTTTTGTTTATATTTTTAGTAAAAACTCGCAACATAGTCAACCGATCTTCGTAATATTTGAGAGATTAGTACAGAATAGGAAAAAGCATCAATTGTCTTCTCTGAATTGTTTCTACCATTTAAAAGTTTCATGATATTCAATCTCAAACTTTGAAAATCGTTTTTCTCGAAATGTGCGAAATGGTGCTTGTCATAAGATAGCACAACAGCGACGATATCTGATCCCCACGGTAGTGACCACTTACCAATGGTAATTGCAATCACCACTGGTTCAAGACCATCGGCACCAATCAATGTTCCCTATGACCTCACACGAAACATTGATTGGAAGAGCTACGCTGCTGAGATATCCAAAACTATCGATTCAACACAGGTACTTCCCCGGAGGAAGAATATAAGTTTTTGTCCAACTCGATTCTCGATACCGCGATTCAAACTCAGACGAAACGAGTACCCGACGCGAACACCCAAAAACGTTCTCCCAACCCGTGGTGGGACAAAGAGTGCTCAGACGTGTACGCGGAGAAAGCTGCCGCGTATAAAACCTTCCGGAACGACGGGTTAGTTGCTAGTTACCGAGTGTACGCGATATTAGAAAAGCGAATGAAAAATTTAATGAAAGCTAAGAAACGCAGATACTGGCGCCGGTTTGTCGACGGGTTAACAAGAGAAACATCGATGAGCACTCTTTGGGGCACGGCCCGACGTATGCGAAACCGAAACAATACTAACGAGAGCGTGGAATATTCAAGCCGTTGGATATTCGATTTCGCCAAGAAGGTTTGTCCGGATTCCGCCCCGGCACAGAAAATCTACCGCGCCGCGTCGCCTTACAATACCGCGAACGAAACACCGTTTACGATGGTGGGGTTCTCACTTGCTCTCTTATCATGTAACAATAAAGCTCCGGGGCCAAATAGAATCACATTCAACTTGTTGAAGAATCTGCCAGACTCTGCCAAAAGACGCTTGTTGAATTTATTCAATAAGTTTCTTGAGGGTAACATTGTCCCACATGACTGGAGACAGGTGAGGGTCATCGCCATCCAAAAACCAGGAAAACCAGCCTCCGACCACAATTCGTATCGTCCGATTGCAATGCTGTCTTGTATCCGGAAGTTATTCAAAAAAATGATCTTGTTTCGCCTCGATAATTGGGTCGAAACAAATGGCTTATTGTCAGATACACAATTTGGATTCCGCAAAGGCAAAGGGACGAACGATTGGCTTGCGTTGCTCTCAACAGAAATTCAAATGGCATATGCTAACAAAGAGCAGATGGCATCAGTATTCTTGGATATTAAGGGGGCTTTCGATTCAGTTTCGATCAACATTCTTTATGAGAAGTTGCACCAGCATGGTCTTTCGCCAATTTTAAATAACTTTTTGCTAAACCTGTTGTCTGAAGAACAAATGCATTTCTCGCATGGCGATTTATCGACATCACGATTTAGCTACATGGGCGTTCCCCAGGGCTCATGTCTAAGCCCTCTCCTCTACAATTTTTACGTGAATGACATTGACGAATGTCTTGTCAATTCCTGCACGCTAAGGCAGCTTGCAGATGACGGTGTGGTCTCTATTACAGGTCCTAAAGCCGTCGACTTGCAAGGACCACTGCAAGATACCTTGGACAATTTGTCTGCTTGGGCTCTCCAGCTGGGTATCGAGTTCTCCACGGAGAAAACTGAGCTAGTCGTATTTTCTAGAAAGCGTGAACCAGCGCAACTACAGCTTCAATTAATGGATCAAACTATTGCTCAGGCTTCAACATTCAAATATCTCGGGGTATGGTTCGACTCTAAAGGTACCTGGGGATGTCACATTAGGTATCTGAAACAGAAGTGCCAACAAAGGAACAACTTTTTCCGTACAATAACTGGAACATGGTGGGGTGCCCATCCAGGAGACCTAATCAGGCTGTACCAAACAACGATATTATCAGTGTTGGAGTACAGATGTCTCTGCTGTCGCTCCGCTGCGAAAATACACTTCATCAAACTGGAGCGAATCCAGTATCGTTGCTTGCGTATTGCCTTGGGTTGCATGTACTCGATACATACGATGAGTCTCGAAGTGCTGGCGGGCGTTCTTCCGCTGAAAAATCGATTCTGGGACCTCTCATATCGATTGCTCATTCGATGCGATATTCTGAACCCATTGGTGATTGCAAATTGCGAAAAGCTTGTCGAGCTTAATTCTCAGACCCGATTCATGTCCTTGTACTTCGATTACATGGCACAGAACATCAATTCATCTACGTATAACCTCAACCGTGCTCATCTCTTAGATACTTCTGATCCAACTGTATTTTTCGATACATCCATGAAGGAAGAGAATCATATTCGCCCACAAGTGGTCCCAAATATTTTCTATAACAAATACCATCAAAATCGACTGCGCCAAAATGTTCTACACTGACGGATCAATTTTCGACGGGTCCACAGGCTTCGGTATCTTCAACGAAAATCTTGCTGCCTCATTCAAACTCAATGATCCTGCTTCAATTTACGTCGCAGAATTAGCTGCCATTCAGTATATTCTCGGGATCATTGACACCCTGCCCTCAGATCATTACTTCATCGTTTCGGATAGTCTCAGCTCCATTGAGGCCATCCGTGCGGCGAAGCCTGGAAAGCACTCACCGTATTTCCTGGGGAAAATACGGGAATATCTGAGTGCTTTATCTGAAAAATCTTACCAGATTACCTTGGTTTGGGTCCCGTCACATTGTTCTATTGCGGGCAATGAGAAGGCGGACTCTTTAGCCAAGGTGGGCGCATTAGAAGGCGACACTTACGAAATGCCAATTTGCTTCAACGAATTTTTCAGTATCTCTCGTCAGAGGACGCTCGATAGCTGGCAAACCTCATGGAGCAATGGGCATCTGGGACGGTGGCCACATTCCATTATCCCGAAGGTATCAACGAATGCTTGGTTTAAGGGGTTGGATGTGAACCGGGACTTTATTCGTACGATGTCAAGGATCATGTCCAACCATTACTCGTTTGACGTGCATCTCCGTCGTATAGGGCTTGCTGAAAGTAATCATTGTGTTTGTGAGAACGGCTATCACGACATCGAGCATGGTGTTTGGCTGTGCGCAGAGTACTGTGTTGCCAGGTCCCAACTAATAGATTCCCTTCGGGCACGAGGTAGATCACCCTATGTGCCATTCCGGGACGTCCTAGCAAGCCGTGACCACCCGTATATTTTGAAGTAGAATACTTCTAACGTTTCAATATGGGGTCCTGTTTCAAAAATTTCAGTTGAGAAATTTTCCCAGGTTTGAAATGCGAATATCTTCTGTTCTACTAGACGAAATCGCAATATTTTTGCACTATCTGATCGGAAATTTGTGCACGAATTTCGTATTAAATTTCGGAATTACTGCGACTACTATAAATAAACCAAAACAAGGATTTTCATAAAATTCTTCGAAAACAGCGAATAAAATGCGCAATTTGCCAGCATATTCCACGCAGAGTCGTCAAAAAGGAGCATGTAAGCGTTTCAGTACATACGGGAATGTTATATATATAGGTCACGCGAGCTTGTTTTGTACCAGTGGGTGCTCGCTTACCACACGAGCAACATGCTCGTCCGGACGGTACAATGAGCGGTATCATGTTTGCGTTCCCGTACCAAGCGTCATCGCAAGGTTCTTAGTGATAAAATCTAGGGAATCACCAAATCCGCAATTTGGCGTCTGGCTCGTCGTGGTGGTGTAAAATGCATCTCCGATTTAATCTACGAATGCTGATGGTGTACAGGAAAATGTCACCCGAGATGTCGTGACCTACACTGAACACGCCAAGCGCAAAACCGCAATGAATGTCGTCTATACTCCGAAACGGCAGGGACGCACTTTGTATGGATTTGGAAGTTGAAAAGGTAGAACTCACTTGTATCATTATAAAAAAGGCCATTTTCAGGGCCACCAAAATCATTTCAAAGAATAAGTTTGCATTTTCTGTTTCATGGACTGTTTCTCCCTGGAGAGCAATTTGAGTTAAACCCTAAATTATGATTTATTTCAGTACGCAAATTGCAAATATGGTCAGAAAGAAACTGGAGTGAAGTGGAAAACATTTTTACTAAGCGCATTCAAAAAAGGTTTCAATTATCAAACATTTTACCAAATTGCCGTATTACATAACTCTCTTTACCCTGAGTGTTCGATAATCTCCGTATTGGAAACACAATTTCAATTTTGTTCTTTATCAAAAAATATGTGGTCGACCAACGAAAGGGTGGAGCTACGAAGAACACATATTGAGGACAACACAAAAAAGGACGAGCTTACATTGTGCTGTAGTCAGGTATAAAAACTCAGCATGCTGTTGCTCACGCTCAGTTCGTTTCCAGCATCAGCATGCAGCAGTTCGTTTGCAGCATCTCCCGCAAAATTCAAACCGCCGTCCGTTTGCTGCTGTGAGAAGAGTTGGCCAAGCACGCCGTCTCAGATGGCACCAAAACTGTTACCATATACACCAGCTCCAAGTAAATTTCGAACACTGCAGTGTTTTTTTTTGCCAAAAACACGCGATTAATTATTTACACAAAAACGGTCAAGTTTAGATCAATAAAGCCTTCTGAAAGTTTTATCAGTATTTCAAGACCTTTCTTCTGGTTTACTACATTGAGTGATTAATCTCCCTAAAAGTGAGATATTTTTCTTTTTTTTTTAAATGTATAGATAATGAGATCATATGTTCTGCAATGTTGTAGAGCTACTTTTTGCGAACAACTTTGCTTAAGAGTCCAAAACTGTATATTCAATACTTGTGAAGTTATAGTGTCTTGTTTGTGGATGACCCCTTAAAATCATTTTTTTTAATATAACTTTTTTGGTACCGTACCTATGAATTTAGAATGTTCTACAAAGTTATTTGCGTCAATGCCAGCCGCAACTCTTTAAAAGAACGTTTTGTTCTAGCTCTTCTATCTTCGAAGTTATTTAGCAATTTTTGAAAAAAAATAGTGCTATTTCCAATAGCAATAACTTTTGAACGGGCAAAAACGGGCAACCAGCTATAGTTATAAACATTAGTACAATAAATGAACTACAAAATCCAATTTAATTCATTTGTCTACTGTTGTCTCCGGTGCTGTTATGGACGGTTTAGGAAGTGCTTTCCGCTGCTTAGTATGCATTTTTCATTAAGTGGAATTGTTCATCTGTTCCTCGCTGGATTCTCTTCTTACGTATGCGTATGCAGGAAAGAAATTGAGAGAGAAAGAGAGAGAGAGAGAGAGAAAAAGAGAGAGAGAAAGAAAGAGAGAGAAAAAGAGATATTTGAGAGGACCGCTAAGCGCATAACTTCTACGAAATCGCCTTTAAGAAAATCAGTGTTATACAGCTCCGAGATAACTTGACTGTTACTAAGGGTAACGCTTAAAACTAGAAGATTCCCGAACTTCGACGCGGTCACGTGTGCGGGAGAGTGTCTATACACGTTTTTTCGTACATTCAATGATACGAAACGTTTTAAGCGATACTAATTTAAAGGGATTTTCATCAAAATGTAAACAATTGGAATGCAAGGTAATTGATTGAAATATAATTTCTTTATATACTTAGTATTCTTGTTTATTGAAAAGTACACTCGTTGAAATATTCAGCATTCATACTAAAAACATTAGTTACTGTGCGATTATGCTTGATCCACAGTCTTTTGAAATAAATGCAAGACTTCTTGACTATTTGCATTATTCCAGCGGCAACATCGGGCATATTATGTTAGTCAACGTTATAATATTCAAAGACTTGTTGAGCTACAGAACCTATTTTCATATTTTCTGTCGCGGAAACCCAAAGGGAAAACAAGTGACGTTTATCGAAGGAACCTAAATAGTATAACGAGTGTACTTTTCAATAAACAAGAACACTAAGTATATAAAGAAATTATGTTTCAATCAATTAACTTGCATTCCAATTGTACACATTTTGATGAAAATCCCTTTAAATTAGTATCGCTTAAAACGTTTCGTATCATTGAATGTACGAAAAAAACGTGTACAGACACTCTCCCGCACACGTGACCGCGTCGAATTTCGGGAATCTTCTAGTTTTAAGCCTTACCCTTAGTAACAGTCAAATCATCTCGGAGCTGTGTAACACTGATTTTCTTAGAAGTTATGCGCTTAGCGGTCCTCTCAAATCTCTCTTTTTCTATCTCTTTCTTTCTCTCTCTGTCTTGTTCTCTCTCTCTCTCTCTCTCTTTCTCTCTCAATTTCTTTCCTGCACACGCATACGTAAAGAGAATCCAGCGAGGAACAGATGAACAATTCCACTTAATGAAAAATGCATACTAAGCAGCGGAAAGCACTTCCTAAACCGTCCATAACAGAACCGGAGACAACAATAGACAAATGAATTAAATTGGATTTTGTAGTTCATTTATTGTACTAATGTTTATAACTATAGCTGGTTGCCCGTTCAAAAGTTATTGCTATTGGAAATAGCACTATTTTTTCAAAAATTGCTAAATAACTTCGAAGATAGAAGAGCTAGAACAAAACATTCTTTTAAAGAGTTGCGGCTGGCATTGACGCAAATAACTTTGTAGAACATTCTAAATTCATAGGTACGGTACCAAAAAAGTTATATTAAAAATAATGATTTTAAGGGGTCATCCACAAACAAGACACTATAACTTCACAAGTATTCAATATACAGTTTTGGACTCTTAAGCAAAGTTGTTCGCAAAAAGTAGCTGTACAACATTGCAGAACATATGATCTCATTATCTATACATTTTAAAAAAAAAGAAAAATATCTCACTTTTAGGGAGATTAATCACTCAATGTAGTAAACCAGAAGAAAGGTCTTGAAATACTGATAAAACTTTCAGGAGACATTATTGATCTAAACTTGACCGTTTTTGTGTAAATAATTATTCGCGTGTTTTTGGCAAAAAAAAACCACTGTGCACTGCCCAAACAAAAGGCCCTTTTCAGGGCCATCAATTTATCTACTAGGCGCATTCAAAAAAGGTTTCAATTATCAAACATTTTACCAAATTGCCGTATTACATAACTCTCTTTACCCTGAGTGTTCGATAATCTCCGTATTGGAAACACAATTTCAATTTTGTTCTTTATCAAAAAATATGTGGTCGACCAACGAAAGGGTGGAGCTACGAAGAACACATATTGAGGACAACACAAAAAAGGACGAGCTTACATTGTGCTGTAGTCAGGTATAAAAACTCAGCATGCTGTTGCTCACGCTCAGTTCGTTTCCAGCATCAGCATGCAGCAGTTCGTTTGCAGCATCTCCCGCAAAATTCAAACCGCCGTCCGTTTGCTGCTGTGAGAAGAGTTGGCCAAGCACGCCGTCTCAGATGGCACCAAAACTGTTACCATATACACCAGCTCCAAGTAAATTTCGAACACTGCAGTGTTTTTTTTTGCCAAAAACACGCGATTAATTATTTACACAAAAACGGTCAAGCTTAGATCAATAAAGCCTTCTGAAAGTTTTATCAGTATTTCAAGACCTTTCTTCTAGTTTACTACATTGAGTGATTAATCTCCCTAAAAGTGAGATATTTTTCTTTTTTTTTTTTTAAATGTATAGATAATGAGATCATATGTTCTGCAATGTTGTAGAGCTACTTTTTGCGAACAACTTTGCTTAAGAGTCCAAAACTGTATATTCAATACTTGTGAAGTTATAGTGTCTTGTTTGTGGATGACCCCTTAAAATCATTTTTTTTAATATAACTTTTTTGGTACCGTACCTATGAATTTAGAATGTTCTACAAAGTTATTTGCGTCAATGCCAGCCGCAACTCTTTAAAAGAACGTTTTGTTCTAGCTCTTCTATCTTCGAAGTTATTTAGCAATTTTTGAAAAAAAATAGTGCTATTTCCAATAGCAATAACTTTTGAACGGGCAAAAACGGGCAACCAGCTATAGTTATAAACATTAGTACAATAAAAGAACTACAAAATCCAATTTAATTCATTTGTCTACTGTTGTCTCCGGTGCTGTTATGGACGGTTTAGGAAGTGCTTTCCGCTGCTTAGTATGCATTTTTCATTAAGTGGAATTGTTCATCTGTTCCTCGCTGGATTCTCTTCTTACGTATGCGTATGCAGGAAAGAAATTGAGAGAGAAAGAGAGAGAGAGAGAGAAAGAGAGAGAGAAAGAAAGAGAGAGAAAAAGAGATATTTGAGAGGACCGCTAAGCGCATAACTTCTACGAAATCGCCTTTAAGAAAATCAGTGTTATACAGCTCCGAGATAACTTGACTGTTACTAAGGGTAACGCTTAAAACTAGAAGATTCCCGAACTTCGACGCGGTCACGTGTGCGGGAGAGTGTCTATACACGTTTTTTCGTACATTCAATGATACGAAACGTTTTAAGCGATACTAATTTAAAGGGATTTTCATCAAAATGTAAACAATTGGAATGCAAGGTAATTGATTGAAATATAATTTCTTTATATACTTAGTATTCTTGTTTATTGAAAAGTACACTCGTTGAAATATTCAGCATTCATACTAAAAACATTAGTTACTGTGCGATTATGCTTGATCCACAGTCTTTTGAAATAAATGCAAGACTTCTTGACTATTTGCATTATTCCAGCGGCAACATCGGGCATATTATGTTAGTCAACGTTATAATATTGAAAGACTTGTTGAGCTACAGAACCTATTTTCATATTTTCTGTCGCGGAAACCCAAAGGGAAAACAAGTGACGTTTATCAAGGGAACCTAAATAGTATAACGAGTGTACTTTTCAATAAACAAGAACACTAAGTATATAAAGAAATTATGTTTCAATCAATTAACTTGCATTCCAATTGTACACATTTTGATGAAAATCCCTTTAAATTAGTATCGCTTAAAACGTTTCGTATCATTGAATGTACGAAAAAAACGTGTACAGACACTCTCCCGCACACGTGACCGCGTCGAATTTCGGGAATCTTCTAGTTTTAAGCCTTACCCTTAGTAACAGTCAAATCATCTCGGAGCTGTGTAACACTGATTTTCTTAGAAGTTATGCGCTTAGCGGTCCTCTCAAATCTCTCTTTTTCTATCTCTTTCTTTCTCTCTCTGTCTTGTTCTCTCTCTCTCTCTCTCTCTTTCTCTTTCTCTCTCAATTTCTTTCCTGCACACGCATACGTAAAAAGAGAATCCAGCGAGGAACAGATGAACAATTCCACTTAATGAAAAATGCATACTAAGCAGCGGAAAGCACTTCCTAAACCGTCCATAACAGAACCGGAGACAACAGTAGACAAATGAATTAAATTGGATTTTGTAGTTCATTTATTGTACTAATGTTTATAACTATAGCTGGTTGCCCGTTCAAAAGTTATTGCTATTGGAAATAGCACTATTTTTTCAAAAATTGCTAAATAACTTCGAAGATAGAAGAGCTAGAACAAAACATTCTTCTAAAGAGTTGCGGCTGGCATTGACGCAAATAACTTTGTAGAACATTCTAAATTCATAGGTACGGTACCAAAAAAGTTATATTAAAAATAATGATTTTAAGGGGTCATCCACAAACAAGACACTATAACTTCACAAGTATTCAATATACAGTTTTGGACTCTTAAGCAAAGTTGTTCGCAAAAAGTAGCTGTACAACATTGCAGAACATATGATCTCATTATCTATACATTTTAAAAAAAAAGAAAAAAATCTCACTTTTAGGGAGATTAATCACTCAATGTAGTAAACCAGAAGAAAGGTCTTGAAATACTGATAAAACTTTCAGGACACATTATTGATCTAAACTTGACCGTTTTTGTGTAAATAATTATTCGCGTGTTTTTGGCAAAAAAAAACCACTGTGCACTGCCCAAACAAAAGGCCCTTTTCAGGGCCATCAATTTATCTACAAAGAATGAAATTGAAGTTTTGTTATTACAAGGATCAGAAAGTGGCTTGTCAAGAGCGTTGTATGGCAAGTGAGCCACTTGTGAACGATACCGTCGCTTTCACGTAGAATGGCACAAAGTAAAAAAGTTATTTGTGTGATTTGTAGACAGGTTAGTGTAATGATTCAATTTATAAAAATCGAACGTTTTCTAACGTTTCGATATAGGTGCTCCGTTTCAAAATTTTCGGCCAGAATGTTGCCTGTTTTTCTAAAAGTGAAAATCTGCTATTGTACTGAATGAAAACCTTCGATTTTTACGCTGATTGGAAATAGTTGTGACTAGTTGTGTAGAATGTTCAATTACTGAAAATAACAGATTTTGTGAAAGCAGTGGTTGGTTCATACAATTCGATTCCAAGCGAGCCAGACTAGTTTTCGTTGGAAGGTCCATCTCTGACAATAGAAATAAATTATTTTATTTTGAATTCAACTACAACTTCCTTGAAAACAGCACAGCTAAAAAATTTCCACTGTAATCAAAACTAGTGCCCCCGCCGCACAGCATCATCAAGATTGATAGTAATTCAAGCCGGGAGGAAAGAGGTTGTAAGGCAATGGAAAATTTCATGTATAATAATAATACTTTATAATTGGCTGGTCCTGAAAACAACTTGTTGGTTTGTGGTTTATTTTGGGTCACAATTTAGGCCCGCTGGATTTCTGATAGCTGTGAATTTTTCGCAGGGGAACAGTTTCTGTTCGGTAGCGATGAGGCTTCTTAATGCCAACCGTGACTGGGGCACTTTTACACGGCCTTCGTTGCTTACTGCTTGCGGGGAGCCTTTCCTCCGGTGGACTTACGAGCGGTCTGTTTGGTACAGGCCATGTAGCGAAAAATACTGATCTGATACTTCTCTGATGCTGGTAGTAGGACGACGGTTAAACGCTCGTTTGCGTGCCTTCATTCATAAAAGTTCAACAATATTTTCAAAGAATGTTGCAAATTGTCAACTTGATAATTCAAAAAATACTCCAAATAAACTATGAATGTGCTAAAGTCGACAAAATCGCATAGAAATTGCTTATTCCAGAGCAGAATTTACCGGTCTAAAGTGTATTCTACTTCACTCCGGTTATGTCTCTGACATTACCCACCCATCTTTTTTTTTATCTAAATCTTTTTGAAAACTATTGATGTCCAAGTTTAATACATTTTCTCCTCTCTCCTTCACAGTAGAATCTCACCAACCTATCCCTGTATCTACAATATGGCATTGCTTCACGAGTCTTCGGTACATACCCTTCTTGATAACCGTCTACCCAGAACATCATGACATACCTCACATGCAGATGATATAGAGAACATCATGACAGCATCAGAGTGCCAATAATTATCCGAAATATCGACCCTCCCCTCGCCCCTGCGATTACAGGCTGGAAACTACAACACTACAACAAAGTGTGCATATCCGCCACAATGATCAATCAGCAAACGACGATGTCAATTACACAATATGTATCCCACTACCTACATTTTTCCTTTACTTACATAAGAGGGGAGCAAGCCGCCCTTAAAAATACGGCTTTCCCTTCCCCCACTAGCATGTGACATGTAATTAAAAAAAATGAATTATCGGCCTCGTTAAGCTAAAGCATTTGGGCCTAAATAAACGTATTTAAGATAAAAAAAAGTACCTTCGGTAGTATTGAGAGGATTTGCTAGTCAAAATGAGGGTCGGACTTAGGGACTGGGAACTGACAAGCAAGTCTAGGGCTCGTTTCATTGTGGCAGAGCCAACAATTTGGAATGGTAACTGACAGTTACAATTGCAAGGGATAAATATGTCGCATGGTATTTTGCATTTTGGAGTCTCCCGTTAAACCCGAAAAAACAAGTATAGGGTTGATATCTTTATAATAACGAAAAGCCTTGCGATTGTTTTTATATTTTTGTGAATTATGCCAATCGTCCATTATGTCTAACGTACATTATACCCACCGTCCATTATGCCTAACGTATATTATGCCCAATGTACTTATGCCAAACGTATTTATGCCACCTAACGTCGCACACCCTTTGCAAACTAATGAATGATCCAGCAATGATATGTGTAAGAATTGTTTCATCTCACTGCTAGGTGGATTAAATCGGTTTTATTCATTTTGCTTGCTTTTAAACAATAAAATGATTGAAATGAAAAAAAAATCAGCGCTATTAAAAAAGTAATAGAATTAACAGAATTAATTAAATTGTGTCTAATTAATGAATGAATACGAATAAGATGCATAAGATAATAAACTGATCGGAATGCATACAAAGAATGAAATGAATGCAATAGATAAAATGAGGACAAATGAACAAAATGAATCAAAAGAATGCTAAATGAAAAAAATCAATAAAATGAAATTATCATATATTTAAAGTAAGTCGGATGTTTAAAATGAAAAAATGAACAAAACGAATATAATCCATGAAATGAATGATCTGAAAACAATGAGTATTTATAATAAAATTAAAAAAAAAATAGGTAAATAAAGTAAATGAATAAAACGAATTTGACGAATTTCAAAACAATTGTTTCAGAATATTCTGAAGTGTGAAAATCCCATTTCAAAGAGCACGTTTTCGTTCTTCTTTTCTTGACGGTGTTGTAAGATTATCTGGTGTTTCTACATTATTGATGGGCCTTAATTAGTCATCACGACATTATATTATTGTCTATGGGACAAAAGCTGTACATTCAGCCGATTACTATGCAGCCTCTTTCCACTTATCCTTATCACTTGCGAGTTGTTTCATTCGGAATTCTCGTTCTGGAGATAGGGGTTGAGGAGTCCTATACAAAATAATACCATGACAAAGGAATGGTTCAAACTATCAGAATAAGTATTTAAATTCATCGAAAAGCCAGTGGCCATTGAAAGTGTCCCTGGACTGCTTTTGAGACAGGTACATTCTTGAAATTAAAAAACGTATTTTTTCGCAAACAAATATGCTTTTAGTCACATTCATCATGAAAAATGTATATTGTGGTTTTCAGTATCAGTTGTAATTACACAGTAATATGTATGACATAATTTCATGATGAACTATCTGTCCAATGCATAATCTGTGATTGTAACCCTCGCTAATTTACGTGTTGTATACAGAGCAGGTTGTATTGTCTTTGAAGTAAACTTGCGTGTTCATTTTGGAGAAATAGTTAATTTTTTTATTAAGTAAATTCACAAAACGTTTTGGGAATCGAATTCCTTGAATCACGTAGATGTGTTTTCATTCATTTTCATGTGTTTTTTTCACTGTTCGTGAACGATGCGGTTTTCGTTCTAAGCCGTGGAGGAAAGCTGTTTTTTGCCGACGACTTAAAATTTTTTCTTGTTATACGGAATGAAGCCGATTGCCGTGAGCTACAGCATCTTATTGATACCTTTTATAGCTGGTGTGTAAGAAACATGATGGTCCTTAGCGTTGCAAAATGTTTTGTCATCAGCTATTATCGAACGAGAAATATGGTTACCTTCAACTATAACATCGCAGGAACTCTACTACAACGCGTTGACCACGTGAAGGATCTAGGAGTCATTCTTGATGATAAGCTAACGTATACTCATCACGTCTCAGCGACCATCGACAGAGCCAATCGTTTGCTTGGATTTATTTTCAAAATATCCAACGAATTTCGGGATCCTCTATGCTTCAAGGCTCTTTATTGCTCATTGGTGCGCCCGCAGTTGGAATTTGCAAACGTCGTTTGGTGCCCGTATCAAGCTACGTGGAGCCTTAGGATCGAAGCAGTCCAGCGTAAATTCATACGATATGCGTTACGTGAATTGCCGTGGAACGATCCATTAAACCTGCCACCGTACGAGGACCGTTGTCGTCTTTTAGGACTTAATACTTTAACACGCCGGAGACATGCAGCGCAAGCTACCTTCGTGTCAAAGATTCTGCTGGCTGAATATGATGATCCGGAGCTACTAGCGCAAATCAACCTCTACGCGCCTACCCGTTCTCTTCGTCCTCGAGCCCTGCTGCATTCTGAAATGCGCAGCACTAACTACGCTTACAATAGTCCAATTTTAGCAATGAGTCGTCGCTTCAACGAGTTTGCTGAAATTTTCGACTTCGTCATGAACTCTTCGCAGTTTCGTCGTCGTGTATTGTCACTATTTTAATTATGTTTAGTTTACCTTAGTTTAGTATAGTTCATTAAGACAAATTGTCAGTTGGACTTTTTTTATACAAATACAAATACAAATACAAATACAAATACAAATACAAATACAAATACAAATACAAATACAAATACAAATACAAATACAAATACAAATACAAATACAAATACAAATACAAATACAAATACAAATACAAATACAAATACAAATACAAATACAAATACAAATACAAATACAAATACAAATACAAATACAAATACAAATACAAATACAAATACAAATACAAATACAAATACAAATACAAATACAAATACAAATACAAATACAAATACAAATACAAATACAAATACAAATACAAATACAAATACAAACACAAATACAAATACAAATACAAATACAAATACAAATACAAATACAAATACAAATACAAATACAAATACAAATACAAATACAAATACAAATACAAATACAAATACAAATACAAATACAAATACAAATACAAATACCCCGATGTTAAAAATTGGTTCAGTTTTAACCCGAAAATACCAGTAAAGCAATATTCTGTATGCAACGATCTCATTTTTAGTTAGTGGAAAGTGGTAAACGAGAGATTAAGCCCGTACGATATTAAGCCTGTTCTAATGACCCTGCCACTTCTAGTTTTCCGACCTGTTTACTTCACATCCTTGCTCTCACTTGAGTACTATGGCTCTAAGTTTCATAACTCTCCCTACCCAGTAATCTCTAGCTAATTGAATGTCGTTAAAACGTAAAAAAGAAAATGTGACTAACATAGTCGAAATAAAAAAGAAAAAAAAAACTAAATCAATGGGTGGAAAGGCAGAAGTTAAAGTCTTAAGCCCGGAGATGGTAATTGTGTGCAAGGACTTTAGGCTTTGGACATTTAGCAGGGGCTTGCAAAGGCCCGGACAGATCCGGGATGTGCTGGAAATGCGGAGAGACGGGCCATCTTGCGAGAGGCTGCACGCAGAGGCTGCACGCAGAGGCCGAAGTGCTTGCTTTGCACCCCAGCGGAAGGAAACGATCATCAGACGGGTGGCTTTAAATGCTCAGCCTACAAGAAGGCGATTGCAGGCCAACGGTGATGGAGATGACCCAGATAAACCTGAATCACTGTGATACCGCACAGCAACTGTTGTAGCAGTCTACGACAGAAACTATGTGCGATGTCGCTTTGATCGCAGAGCCTTATCAAGTCCCCCTTAATAACGGTATCTGGGTGGTGGATAGATCAGGAACCGCTGTGATACAAGTAATGGGTAGATTCCCCATCCAAGAAGTGGTAGAATGTTCATATGAGGGTTTCGTGATAACCAAAATCAACGGCATCTTCGTGTGTAGCTGCTATGCTCCTACAAGTTGGATAATAGAGCAGTTCAGCCTAATGCTGGAGCAGTTAACCGAGCAGTTGATCGGTCGGAAGCCGGTAGTCATTGGTGGTGACTTCAACGCCTGGGCTATGGAATGGGGCAGTAGAGTAACCAACACAAGAGGGTGTATCCTGCAGGAAGCTCTAGCGAAGTTAGACGTACGATTGTGCAATGAAGGTTCTGTTAGCACATTTCAGAGAGACGGGAGGGAGTCTATCATCAACGTCACATTCTGTAGTCCCTTATTGACGGCGATCATGGATTGGATAGTATGCGAAATGTACACGCATAGTAACCACCAGGCGATTCGCTACCGTATCGGTCAACGGAACCCCGCGGCAGTACGGAGAAGGATGACCGGTGAACGAAAGTGGAAGACGAAAGCCTTGAACAAAGACCTCTTTGTTGAGGCACTTCGGCCGAACGGCGGGACCGTGAAGGTGGATGCGGCTGACCTAACAAGAAGGATTGTGGCGGCTTGTGACGCCACAATGCCGCGAAAATTGGAACCACGCAACAAACGGCGTCCAGCTTACTGGTGGAACGAGACGCTTAGTACGTTACGCGCTACTTGTCTCAGAGCCAGAAGGCGGGCTCAAAGAGCAATGTCGGAAGCAGATAAAGAAGAGCGTAAGGCAGCGTTTCGGGAAGCTAGGGCCGCTTCGAAACGGGAGATCAGACTTAGCAAGTCAGATTGCCACAAGGAGCTATGCCGAGAAGTAGACGCCAATCCCTGGGGTGACGCATACCAAGTCGTGATGGCGAAAATGAGGGGCCGACGACGCCAGCCGAATTGCGTCCGAGCAAGCTGAAGATAATCGTCGAGGATCTTTTCCCGAAGCACGATCCAACTATATGGCCACCGACACCGTACGGCGAAGAAGCAGGAACAAACACGGATCGGCAAGTGACTAACGACGAGGTAGCAGAAGCGCCGAAGCGCCTAAAATCAAAGAAAGCCTCTGGTCCGGATGGAATACCAAACATGGTACTGAAAGCTGCGATCCTGGCATAACCGGACATATTCAGGATAGTGCTGCAGAAGTGCCTAAATGAAGTCAACTTCCCCGAAATGTGGAAGATCCAGAAGCTGCTGTTGCTGCCAAAGCCAGGTACAGGTTGACGAAATTCACGGAAGGTGATCGCGGACTGTCCAAGATGCAGTTCGGTTTCCGCAAAGGAGCATCGACAGTGGATGCAATTCGGACAGTGCTCGAAAGTGCTGAGAAGTCATCTAAACAGAAGCGAAGAGGAGATTGATACTGCGCTGTGGTCACGATAAATGTGAAGAACGCGTTCAACAGTGCCAGCTGGGAAGCCATCGCTGCAGCGCTGCATAGAATGAAGGTTCCCGACTATCTATGACAGATCCTGAAGAGCTACTTTCGGAGCAGAGTGCTGCTGTACGAGACGAGCGAAGCGCAGAAGTCACTGCGAGTCACAGCGGGCGTTCCTCAGGGCTCCATTCTCGGTCAAACTCTTTGGAACAGGATGTACGATGGGATCTTAAAGCTGTAGGAAAGTGAAAATCGTGGGTTTCGCGGACGACGTGTCACCAACGGTGATGGGTGAGACACTTGAAGAAGTGGAGGTGTCGGTGAAGGAGACAATAAATGCGATCGAGAGCTGGATGAACGGGGTCAAGCTGCAAATATGTTACGTTTAAAGTGGAAAAAAGGGTAATTACAAGTGCAATAATGAGGTGTTAGAGGGGAGTGTGTAGCATGCGCGTGAACGCACCCCACCCGCGATGGGTTGTCGGGATAACGGCAGCACTGGAGCTGTCAAATCCGAAACCGCATGGGTCAGAAAGTTTGTGAGCCAGCGAAGGGCGGACGTGCTCAACATTCGGTGAACCACGCCGGATCGATTATCGCCTGCCGAACAACCCGGATTCCAAAATGGCAGTGCAAGTTATATAATTCACTTCGGCTTGAGTGTCGTACACGAGTATTCGACGAAGAAAAAGTGTAGATCCGCTGGTGAAATCGCTGTAACTACGTGCGATGTGTCAATGGTCTCGCGCGAATAAAAAATCCAGTAAGGTTGGAGGGCCCGTGCGTGGAAAGAGCCATAATTAGTGATTGAAAAAAGTCGAGTAGACGACAAATTTTGATTGCCCGGATGGCTGGTTAAGAAAAATCCTCACAAGAAGAACAAACGGACAGGATGTCTATCTATTGTTTGTGGCAATGACGGGACAGTGATTATTAGTCCTGATTACATTGGGAGGAAAGCTTAATTAGTCTGTGCTGTTGTGCTTGACTGTACCTGATTTTCAGCCTACCCAAAAGGAAGACGGGCCAATGTTGAAAGGCTGCAACCACTTCCATCGATTCTAAGTACCGGAACCCAGGCAAAGGAGCGGTAAGTCTGCACATTTCTCATCTTACCTCAGGCACTGTTCGCTTTTGTTCGGTGGTCAGCGAGCCTTTTTTCTCTCTAGATAACAAATGTGAATTTAGTTAATATTTGGCTCTGAAAATCTCTTTTCTTTTATTATGGAGATTAATCCTATGCATTTAAGCGAGGAAGAATTAAATTATGAACTATCATTGCGCAAGATAAAGGGTCCGGCACAATCCACCCGGCGAGACAAATGTTTTTGATTGCAGCAAGCCATAGAGCAAGACATGAGAACGGGTTGCTTTCATACCGACTCCTCTCACGTTATGGAAGACTCCCGAAATATTGTAGCTTGTCAATCCCGAATAAAACTTCTTCTCACACCGATCGACAATGCGATAAAGAAGCATGATATCAGATTTTTAGAAAATGTTAAATCGCGATTGCGTTATTATAGAAACCGCCTCCGGTTGAGTTACGACAAGAATATGAAAGCTTGCAAGCGCTGATTGCGGCTCTTTTAGAGGAAATATTCGTCGCGTTAAACCAGTGACAGAGTGGACCAAAGGAGCAACAGTTCCGACCATCGTTCAGAAGTTAGCATTTCCAATGTTTTTCCGGAGAGAACCAGGACAGCACCATCGACCGGAACAGTTCGCAAAAACTCGTCAACCCAAGGGACACGATTCGAGCAACAAGCAGGACCGACGAAAATCCAGAACGGACTACCAATTGCTTCCTCAGCAACAGGCAAAGGACGTGGTCGGGGAGTTCCAACAAGATGGAACCTTACAGTACCTAGGTATCAGCGAAACGAGGACGATTCAAACGAGTGGGGACCCAACCCCTACAGTGACATCTCGCACGGACTGCCGCCTCCAGCATATCGTTCCGTAGACTCTCCAAGGGACGGGGGAGGAAGCAACAATTTCACAGAATACAACCGACTGCGGGATGAGTTACTAAATCATCGGCTGAGGCGTGAACGAAACCAACAGAATGGACCGAGAAATCCAAAAGCGATCCACAACTGGCCGTTCAAATTCCGTGGAGAAAAGGACACGACGTCACTCTATACGTTCTTGGACCGGGTGGAATGTTTCGCTCGTTCTGAAGGAGTGGAGGAAGAAATTTTGCTTACATCCATCAAGCATCTGTTATTGGAAGACGCACTGGATTGGTATGGACGAGTTTTTGCACAGGGATTACTGCTGTCGTGGAGGCATTTCAAAGAAGAGATTCGACGGGAATTCTTACCTGGTAGCTACACGCAGATTTTACGCATCGAAGCAAATTTCCAGTTCCAAGGAACAAACGAATCGTTCGCAAAATTTTATCGTGACATTTCAGCACTGTTCCGCTTCGTTAATCCACCGATGGCAGAAGATGAAAAATTCTTCATCGTCAAGAAGAATATGAATGCGGAAGACGCGGCGATAGTAGCGGCTGCCAGACCACGAACATTACTGGAATTGGCTGAGGTCTGCAACGTATTTGACGAAACAAGGTTATTACTGAACCGGCAGCGACGTTTAGCGTTCCCGCACAATACTCTACTGGAGCCAAACTTTGCGACCTCAGTCTCCTCGCAAAGAACATACTCGGGCGCAGTATGTAATGTATGGAAAACCTTTGTCAACAGGTGAATGCGCTGAAAAGGCGGTTTGAAAGGAGAGAGCAACGTCGACCCGCAAATTCACAAGGATTCCCGTACCATCAGTCAACGCAGGAGCGACGCGGAACATCAAACACAGTGACTTTCTCCATCAGCACAAGCAAAAAGTGGAAAAAGGTAGTGCCAAAAGATGAACGAACAGGAGTGATAGGCAAGTTTCACGACTCAGCCACAGGATTCCAGAAAACGTTGCAGAAAATTCAATTGGCTTCTACTGGCAGAAGATGCGAGAGGATATAGGCCGCCACGTGCGTAGTTGCAAGATATGAAAAGCTAGCAAAGCTCCGAATCATCGAATGGTGCCGGACATTGGGAAGCCAGGATACCGTGGGAACTGATTTCGCTTGACTTCGTCGGTCCATTCACAAGATCGAAGAAGGGAAACACGGTCATCTTGGTAGTAGTCGACTAGATAACTAAGTACGTTATCGCGCAACCCATGCGCTCTGCAGATACAGAGGCCATGTGTAATTTTCTGGAAAAGGAAGTATTCCTTCGATTCTCACGGCCAAGGATCATTCTCACGGACAACGCGAAGCAGTTTATGTCGTTGGCGTTCCGATCTCTTCTCGCGAGGCACAATACCGAGCATATGACCACAGCGTATTACTGTCCGATGGTGAACAACGCAGAACGGGTAAACAGGGTGTTGATAACTTGCATCAGAGCGCTTTTGGATGAAGATCATCGAACTTGGGACGAAAATCTAGCATCGATCGTAGCTGCCATCAATAGCGCGAAGCACGAGGTCACAGGAGTAAGTCCGCACTTTGCCAACTTCGGCCGAGAGCTGATTCTGCATACGGATCTGTACAAACAACAGGATCTCAACACGCCGCAGAATCTAAAGCTTGCGCAAGATCTGCGTTTGTCGAATTTCAAGCGGATCCATGAATTCATGTTGCAACGGATCAGAAACTCGCACGAAAAATCGAAGAAACGGTACAACATGCGTACGAGAGCGGTGGCGTTCAACGTCTGAGATCTTGTGTGGCGAAGGTCGTTCGGACTATCATCGAAGGTAGATCGCATCAACCAGAAACTGAACCCGAAGTTCTTGCCAGCTATGATCCGGAAAGTTTTGGGTACCAACTTATATGAACTGGAGGATGTTCCGTCCGGAAAAGTAGGAAGGTACCACGCGAAGGGCCTAAAGGCCGATTAGAATAAATTTGCTCAGCTATGTCGGCAGGCTCCAGCCTGCTAACCACGAGTTTAGTGCTCCAGAAACACCGTTAGCCGATCGGGATAAATCGTGCCCTGTCATGGTGTGGCGAGCAATAACTTTTCACCTCCCCACCATAGCACATCAGCCAGCGTCAATTGGCTTGAGGAGCTGTCTAGGAAGGCCCATGACAACTCGCAGTCGCAGAAAGTAGCTGTCGAGACGTGAGGGACGGGACAGGATTTCCACCAATCAGAACAGTAAGCCTCAGCGAGCATGCCGTTTTCGAAACGGGAGAAACCGTGCGTCGAGAAAGATAAGTCTCAGCAAGCATGTCGTTAGCGGATCGTGAGAAACCGTGCATTTCGAGAAAGCAGAAGCTTTCAGCAGGCACGCCGTTAGCGATTCGGGAGAAAACGCACGTCGGAAGCAGAAGCCTCCAGCAGGCACGCCGTTAGCGATTCGGGAGAAAACGCACGTCGGAAGCAGAAGCCTCCAGCAGGCACGCCGTTAGCGATTCGGGAGAAAACGCACGTCGGAAGCAAAAGCCTCCAGCAGACACGCCGTTAGCGATTCGGGAGAAAACGCACGTCGGAAGCAGAAGCCTCCAGCAGGCACGCCGTTAGCGATTCGGGAGAAAATGCACGTCGGAAGCAGAAGCCTTCAGCAGGCACGCCGTTAGCGATTCGAGAGAAAACGCATTTCGAGAAAGCAGAAGCCCACAACAGGCGCGCCATTTCGGAACGAGAGAAATCGACCAACGAGCACGCGAGCGCAACAGGAAGGAAAGCAGGTAACCGCAAACTAGAGACGGAACTTTCGGAGCGAGTCTCGGGAAAACCTTAAGCCGTTGCACAGGGGTGCAGGTCGACGAAAGGGGGACCCCTCTGGACTCCTCAGACATAGCAAAAGTCAATCTCATAGATAAGCTGCTTCATGGTGACACATCAAGCTAAATCATGGACCTAAGTCATTTGCGCAAGCACGCGAACCGTTTCAGAACGTGAGAAACCGACAAGCAAGCGCAACCGCGCGGTCCTTCACGATTCGGGTGAAATCGTACCGTGCAGACTGGAAACGGGTTGCAAGGAGCTCACGACCGCAGAAAAGGCCACAAAAGTGAGGCGGGTGTGCAACAGCTGAACAATCCAGGCTTGTCGCAACCGGAGCGGGAAAGAAGCAGACGTAAACGCGCAGGATATAAGCCTCCCAGGCTTGCCGTTACCGTAGCGAGAGAAAACGGACGCACGTCGAGAAATAAGCTGAAGCCTCCCAGACTTACCGTTACCGTAGCGAAAGAAAACGGACACACGTCGAGCTGAAGCCTCCCAGACTTACCGTTACCGTAGCGAGAGAAAACGGACGCACGTCGAGCTGAAGCCTCCCAGGCTTACCGTTACCGTAGCGAGTGAAAACGAACGCACGTCGAGAAAAAAGCTGAAGGCTTCCAGGCTTACCGTTACCGTAGCGAGCGAAAACGAACGCACGTCGAGAAACAAGCTGAAGATTCCCAGGCTTACCGTTACCGTAGCGAGAGAAAACGGACGCACGTCGAGGAACAAGCTGAAGCCTCCCAGGCTTACCGTTACCGTATCGAGTGAAAACGGATGCACGTCGAGAAACAAGCTGAAGCCTCCCAGGCTTGCCGTTACCGTAACGAGTGAAAACGGGTGTGAGAAAGCAGATTAGACAGATCGGCAAAAGCACAAACAGTGTCCAGCCCGAACAAGTAAATCCACAGCTATGAGCAGCGCCAGTTCCCAATGCTTAAGCATGAAAACACGACAGATCGGTTTTATTCTTCCTAAACTGGACGGGCGTTTCAGTCCAGTAAACACAAAACTCAAATTGAATTCAATTGGCTTCTACTGGCAGAAGATGCGAGAGGATATAGGCCGCCACGTGCGTAGTTGCAAGATATGGAAAGCTAGCAAAGCTCCGAATCATCGAATGGTGCTGGACATGGGGAAGCCAGGATACCGTGGGAACTGATTTCGCTTGACTTCGTCGGTCCATTCACAAGATCGAAGAAAGGAAACACGGTCATCTTGGTAGTAGTCGACTGGATAACTAAGTACGTTATCGCGCAACCCATGCGCGCTGCAGATACAGAGGCCATGTGTAATTTTCTGGAAAAGGAAGTATTCCTTCGATTCTCACGGCCAAGGATCATTCTCACGGACAACGCGAAGCAGTTTATGTCGTTGGCGTTCCGATCTCTTCTCGCGAGGCACAATACCGAGCATATGACCACAGCGTATTACTGTCCGATGGTGAACAACGCAGAACGGGTAAACAGGGTGTTGATAACTTGCATCAGACCGCTTTTGGATGAAGATCATCGAACTTGGGACGAAAATCTAGCATCGATCGTAGCTGCCATCAATAGCGCGAAGCACGAGGTCACAGGAGTAAGTCCGCACTTTGCCAACTTTGGCCGAGAGCTGATTCTGCATACGGATCTGTACAAACAAAAGGATCTCAACACGCCGCAGAATCTAAAGCTTGCGCAAGATCTGCGTTTGTCGAATTTCAAGCGGATCCATGAATTCATGTTGCAACGGATCAGAAACTCGCACGAAAAATCGAAGAAACGGTACAACATGCGTACGAGAGCGGTGGCGTTCAACGTCTGAGATCTTGTGTGGCGAAGGTCGTTCGGAGTATCATCGAAGGTAGATCGCATCAACCAGAAACTGAACCCGAAGTTCTTGCCAGCTATGATCCGGAAAGTTTTGGGTACCAACTTATATGAACTGGAGGATGTTCCGTCCGGAAAAGTAGGAAGGTACCACGCGAAGGGCCTAAAGGCCGATTAGAATAAATTTGCTCAGCTATGTTGGCAGGCTCCAGCCTGCTAACCACGAGTTTAGTGCTCCAGAAGCACCGTTAGCCGATCGGGATAAATCGTGCCCTGTCATGGTGTGGCGAGCAATAACTTTTCACCTCCCCACCATAGCACATCAGCCAGCGTCAATTGGCTTGAGGAGCTGTCTAGGAAGGCCCATGACAACTCGCAGTCGCAGCAAGTAGCTGTCGAGACGTGAGGGACGGGACAGGACTTCCACCAATCAGAACAGTAAGCCTCAGCGAGCATGCCGTTTTCGGAACGGGAGAAACCGTGCGTCGAGAAAGATAAGTCTCAGCAAGCATGCCGTTAGCGGATCGTGAGAAACCGTGCATTTCGAGAAAGCAGAAGCTTTCAGTAGGCACGCCGTTAGCGATTCGGGAGAAAACGCACGTCGGAAGCAGAAGCCTCCAGCAGGCACGCCGTTAGCGATTCGGGAGAAAACGCACGTCGGAAGCAAAAGCTTCCAGCAGACACGCCGTTAGCGATTCGGGAGAAAACGCACGTCGGAAGCAGAAGCCTCCAGCAGGCACGCCGTTAGCGATTCGGGAGAAAACGCACGTCGGAAGCAGAAGCCTCCAGCAGGCACGCCGTTAGCGATTCGGGAGAAAACGCACGTCGGAAGCAAAAGCCTCCAGCAGACACGCCGTTAGCGATTCGGGAGAAAACGCACATCGGAAGCAGAAGCCTCCAGCAGGCACGCCGTTAGCGATTCGGGAGAAAATGCACGTCGGAAGCAGAAGCCTTCAGCAGGCACGCCGTTAGCGATTCGAGAGAAAACGCATTTCGAGAAAGCAGAAGCCCACAACAGGCGCGCCATTTCGGAACGAGAGAAATCGACCAACGAGCACGCGAGCGCAACAGGAAGGAAAGCAGGTAACCGCAAACTAGAGACGGAACTTTCGGAGCGAGTCTCGGGAAAACCTTAAGCCGTTGCACAGGGGTGCAGGTCGACGAAGGGGGACCCCTCTGGACTCCTCAGACATAGCAAAAGTCAATCTCATAGATAAGCTGCTTCATGGTGACACATCAAGCTAAATCATGGACCTAAGTCATTTGCGCAAGCACGCGAACCGTTTCAGAACGTGAGAAACCGACAAGCAAGCGCAACCGCGCGGTCCTTCACGATTTGGGTGAAATCGTACCGTGCAGACTGGAAACGGGTTGCAGGGTGCTCACGACCGCAGAAAAGGCCACAAAAGTGAGGCGGGTGTGCAACAGCTGAACAATCCAGGCTTGTCGCAACCGGAGCGGGAAAGAAGCAGACGTAAACGCGCAGGATATAAGCCTCCCAGGCTTGCCGTTACCGTAGCGAGAGAAAACGGACGCACGTCGAGAAATAAGCTGAAGCCTCCCAGACTTACCGTTACCGTAGCGAAAGAAAACGGACACACGTCGAGCTGAAGCCTCCCAGACTTACCGTTACCGTAGCGAGAAAAAACGGACGCACGTCGAGCTGAAGCCTCCCAGGCTTACCGTTACCGTAGCGAGTAAAAACGAACGCACGTCGAGAAAAAAGCTGAAGCCTTCCAGGCTTACCGTTACCGTAGCGAGCGAAAGCGGACGCACGTCGAGAAACAAGCTGAAGATTCCCAGGCTTACCGTTACCGTAGCGAGAGAAAACGGACGCACGTCGAGGAACAAGCTGAAGCCTCCCAGGCTTACCGTTACCGTATCGAGTGAAAACGGATGCACGTCGAGAAACAAGCTGAAGCCTCCCAGGCTTGCCGTTACCGTAACGAGTGAAAACGGGTGTGAGAAAGCAGATTAGACAGATCGGCAAAAGCACAAACAGTGTCCAGCCCGAACAAGTAAATCTACAGCTATGAGCAGCGCCAGTTCCCAATGCTTAAGCATGAAAACACGACAGATCGGTTTTATTCTTCCTAAACTGGACGGGCGTTTCAGTCCAGTAAACACAAAACTCAAATTGAATTGCAGGTCTCATTTGGTCGAGGGGGCGTTACCACGACAAATCTCTAAAGCAACGCGAATCAGGGGCGCGGACGTTCAGGCGGCCAGTCCAAATGAATTTATGGACTCGTGGTGATAGGAGAGACTAAATCCTCTCATACCTCTAATATACGACCACCTCTAATGAGACTTTCAGTCTTATGAAAGTTCAAGATTTTCTGAACACAGAGCCGTTCAGACCATTTATATTCTTGTATGTTTTTTGTAGATCTTCTAGTTTAATTTAGCCATTAAGACTAGATAAGATCATTGAGTGTTGCTACTCAGTGGAAGTTTGAGAAAGGGCATGCTAGAACTGAACAGGAGACATTTTTGCCATAGTGTAACGAGTACGTTAATTGTAAATAATTAAATGTATATAGATTTGTAAATATTAGTACGTATGCGTAAATTGTTATTTGTTCTAAATTGTTTATTATGCATGGTATCCATATTATCAATTTAAACCATGGAGAAATGTTCGCAAAATCGAGTTGCTACGGTAGCGCGAGAGAGACTTCATCAAGAGACTTGCTATAATACGCACTTGATGAGTGCCCGTAGTTCTTCGCAATTGCCCATTACTAATTTGCTGGCCTAGCGATGCCGCCGGTGAGGGAAGGGATTGGGCTGCCGAAAGAGGCCATCGACCCTTGGTCAATTTCACGAATATTTGCACTGTTGGGAGAGCGTTTTGTTTCACTCTAATGTTAGGACAGGCAGCAGCCGTGCATGATAGACACCGTCCGCAGAAATGAGATGCGGTCATGAAACTGGGGAAGTTCGGGATGATCAATATGATATTAGAAATGTCTCTATTGTCCACTTTGTGGAAATTGCGTCAGATCCGCTGACGAAGATCTCCAAATCGCGGTTATTCTGAGGATTCCCAGAGCCCAATAAACCACTTTGATCGTTTCAGTGGAAGAGGCAAGAGTGGTTCAATTTTGTTCGCGCCGTGATGTGTTTAGTGTGGTAAATTGACTCGACTTTAATTGTTTCACCAAATTACTAATAAGTTTCCCTCCCCAATAGAAAAGTATTGCAAAGTATAGCAATAAATAGCTTGGCGATTCTAGTGTGTGCGCTGCTAGAAAAATATAAGGTAAACCCGTAATTTTTGGTTACCCCCAAATGTGCGCGTGCTTATTTGTCCTCGTGCGACAGCAATTTACTTCACAGGTTCGTGGCAGCCGTCGAAAGTCCAACACATCACACCTCTTCGTTAGTGACCGCTCTTGACCCCACGATTCGGCTCAAGGTTGGTCCCGGCGGTACACGTGGCCGGAAGAAGGCGGCGTCCGTCAAATCGCGCCTTGGCAGGACCGTTCGAAGACAGCAAGTGCAACCTCAACAGCAATCTACGCTTTCCGGTGACGACCGAAAGTTTCGACGGAAGTACCCCGTCTGCGTAAGTTCCACGAACCGGCGGTGAAGACCATCGTCGTCAGTCCAGTCCGATCAAGGGTGATCGCACGTGGTGTCATCAGTAGCAACAGCAGCAGAAGGAATCGCCGTCTCCCGCCATCATGTCCACGTAAATCCTGGGTCGTGAGTAGAGTGAAATATATGTTGTGATTGTCCATGCGCATGGGGTCACATTAGACGGCCTTACCCTACCGTCAGATTTGCCAGCCGTGGCTCGCAGTGAACTTGCAAACTAAATAGCACCGCACGATATCAAACAATACCCACGCCGAGAGCACGCACAATGCTCTGTATATCGCCACACTAGAGGATAGGGAAACCGAGAGGGAAATGCGTCTAGCTAGGCTCGAATAGAGAAAACCGAAGAATGGGAATAAAATCGCAATTGTAAATAGCAATAAATGTTCTGATGAAGTGAAAAGTTCTGTTCTGTGTTAAATGAGGTTTCCCGTACGGTAGATGTAGTAATTGTGATTTGGTGAAGTCTTTGGGGTCTAGTTTATTTCGGTCGGTATTCTTTTCTCGTTTTTTTTGTCTTTTGCTGGGGAGGTTGGCCCCGATACCAACCGGAACCACTCTCGAATCGAACGCTAGTTCGTCAATTGGTCAGATTGGACTCTGCCAGTGATGAAAAACCCCCGCGAACAGAATCTTTGCTTCGGGACTAGTTTGTATTGATCATTTTGGATATTTCTCGGGTTTATTATACGCGCGGCTCGGACGGTTGTGATCAGCTAGCTTGCTTCCTTCCTACATTGAGGAAAACCAGAACCTTCTCCTGAAGGGTCTCACAAGGCCGGGCAGCTCTAAACCAGGTGGGTGGTCTCTCAACTGAGAGTGGCGCATAAACCACCCACTTACTTACCTCGGAAGCTCGTTAGGCTGGCCAGTTACATTTGGCGCCCAACAAAACCAGGCATTTTACTTTTTTTTTGGTCAAACGTCGGTTCGACTTTACAGTCATCCAACGCAATTTGGCAGTCTTTATGTAAATATTTTTCCGTTCTACTAAGGGACATTTCTCAATAAAATTTCGGAAAAAATTCTATATACATTTATATTTATTCTTTATCTATACATGGTGATATATTATTCGCTGATTTCGCTTATTTATTTATTATTTATTTATTTATTGCATGTTCATTAATATTGTTAAGAAATCATTCCAATTATCATATTGTTATTTATTCATACTCGTGTAACGCGTGCTATATCGGTTACATCATTTGCTATAACGTCTATACAATACAATAGATTAAAAAAAATTTTTTAAAAAAAATGAATCGACTCTTCCCACATGCCGAAGATTTGAACCAAGAGGAGGTCGATTATGAGTTGATGATTCGGGAGCAACCAGAAGATGCATTCTTACAAGATCTCCAAGCGAAACAGAGACATTTGCGAAGTTTGTTCAGGGCAGATCAGGCCGAAGGTCGAAATTATCGGTCGACGATTAACATTATGCATGAAGTTGCGCATATTGAGGGACGAATTTCAATGTTAGAAACAGCTTTATCAAGAAAGGTTGAACAAAAACTGGAATCGAGAGTTCTTCATTATTGGTACAGGGTAAAAAGGTGTTTGGCTAACAACGACGAAGAAAAAAAGATTCGTCGGGACCTGACTCGGCGAATCGAGAAGGTCATGCAGAATTTTCAATTTGGGCCACCGCTGTCTCCGTTTAAGAACAAGATAAATAGCATTATCCAAGAAGCTGAAGGGGCAGGGGGTACGCAAGATCAGAGGTTTCCCATTCCGGCTCCTACGCCATTAGATTTTAATCAGGCGCCTTCCGTCAATCCTCCACCAGACACAGGGAAAGGAGCCGTGCCTAAACGGCCAACGGAGCCACTTCTAGAAAAAGGTGCAGATGCCACAGTGACGGTGACCAAGAAAGAATGGGAGGATATGCAACGGGCGTTATCGGACCTGATGAAACGGGTTCAACTGAACATTCAGCCTAACGTAGTCGAACGGCGAACGGACCACGAACTCAATACTTTCGAGACGACTTCAACGGAAAGACCACCACGGCCAACATTGTCAAACTTGCCAGAACGAGACCAGAACACGGATTCAAGCGAAGATGAATGCAATAGTCGATTATTAGCGAGATTTCCTGGAGGCCGGCAAAATTACCAAGACAGTACAGATGACTCCCACAGAAGCTTCGGAAGACACTCAACTTCCAGATACTCCGATGAACAACCTCGGTATTGGGAACAAAGACGATCCTATCGTGGAAGGAATGAGGCGCACGGACGGGTAGAGAAATGGAAGTTACGATTTACGGGAGAGCCAAGGTCCATCACAGTCGAAAATTTCCTTTACAAAGCCAAGAAACTGGCAGAACGAGAGGGAGTGCCAAAAAAAATGCTGTTGAGGGATATTCACATGCTCTTAGATGGAGCAGCATCAGATTGGTTCTTCACGTACGTGGATGATTTCTACTCTTGGGACGTTTTCGAAACGAGCATAACGTATCGGTTTGGGAACCCTAACCAAGATCAGGGAATTCGTTCAAAGATCCAAGAAAGAAAACAACAGCGCGGAGAACCTTTTATCGCCTTCGTCACCGAAATCGAAAAACTGAACCGCATGCTGTCTCGACCACTATCCAAA
The DNA here is from genome assembly GCF_030247195.1 of Topomyia yanbarensis. Taxonomy (NCBI): domain Eukaryota; kingdom Metazoa; phylum Arthropoda; class Insecta; order Diptera; family Culicidae; genus Topomyia; species Topomyia yanbarensis. The sequence continues at coordinate 108,948,031 of NC_080670.1, read as the reverse complement.
CGAAGGAAATTTGAAGTGATCTGGGACAACATGCGCCAGCATTACAGATCTAAGATTTCAATCGTCGAAATAAACGATCTCCAACAACTGATCAGGTTAAACTATCGAATCGACGCAGCGGACCCGCAGCTACATCAGCAAACGGAAAACCAATTTCGCCGCCCCATTAACCAAATCGAGGCCGACGGAAGTGATTACGAAAGCGATCGTTCCGCCCCGCTAAACCTACTTAGAAGTCGACCAGGTAGAGACTCCTCTTTTCCTACTACAAGACCGAGACAACAAGTATCGTCAGGGGCTACAATGCAACGAGTTGAACGACCTATTCAGGGACAGGTCACGATAAAATGCTGGAATTGTCAGGGGGAGGGACACGGCTGGCGACAGTGCACGAAACCCAAACTAGTGTTTTGCTATGGTTGCGGGAGTCTGGGACGAACGATTCGAAACTGCGAACGTTGCTCAATTGCAACGGGTGCAGCTCCAAACGGATTACAGGGAAACGAATGAAGGGGTGTGAGTCGGGGAATTCGAGCATCCCAACTTCAGTAGATGTTCCCAAATCAATGTTCACCCGTTAGATTTCCCGTGAATCGAACTAGCTGACGACCGATTTTTTTTCTCAATTTCCCGATAAGGGAAATACGAACACGTCGCGCACGCGATTCTACCACAATTTTTTTCATTTCTGTTCTTTTGTTTCATTTTGACGTTTCGGTTGAAGGTGCTGTGGAAAGCGTATGTATGATAGACCGGTTGAGCTCGCGTGTCGGAATTCAGCGCGTAGTTGAATTCTGATGCGCGTAGTGTGCAAGGGGCGAGTGAATGATTTTGTTACTATCGTGTTTAATTTTTCTTGGAGAATTTTGTTGTCGGAGTAAGTCTGGCGTTTAAAAATTCTCTTAAGAAGCAAGTTTCGTTCCAAGCGTGCAGTAAGCTAAAATCGCAGAGATTTATTTTTGTGGCAGTGAATTGCCAGCTTGGACAGTATATATTTTGGAGGGAAAGTTGTGTCCTGTGATCTCGCAATATGCTGGGGTAAGGACAGCAATCTGAACCTACTAGTTATGGTTTTCACTTAGGTGAATTATTTCGTGAACATTGTTTTCGTTAATCGGTTCGTCCTGGTGTAGACGACAATGTTCCAGTTTATTTTCGTGCGCTTGTTCAAAGTTTGTCGACAACTTTGAATTTAAGCCATTTTAATGTTGTATGTTTTGAATGTGGGATAAGTGGGATGAATAAGTGAGGAGTATGAATGGATTTCACAGTCACCAACGATTGTCGGTCAGAACACTCTTCGCGTCTCTGTTGTTCTTGATTGGTTATTGAAGGCGTTACAGTATAGTTTTGTTAGGCATTGAGTTATATTCTGTGAAGCTACAAGTAAATTTTTGCTGGAGACTGGAGACGAAAGTCAATGAGAGTCAGTAGCAGACTTCATCCGTAATAGGCGAAGTGCTGTAAACAGAGAACGAGCCAATCCCTATTGGCGATGACCATATATGACCCCGAATGTTGAAAATAGTTTCCGAATATGACTTGTTTGACCTACGAAAATTTGATTGGTTATTGCAATGTCTATTTCAAGGCCAATCAAATTTTCGTACTTTTAGCAGGGAATAATGTAACGAGTACGTTAATTGTAAATAATTAAATGTATATAGATTTGTAAATATTAGTACGTATGCGTAAATTGTTATTTGTTCTAAATTGTTTATTATGCATGGTATCCATATTATCAATTTAAACCATGGAGAAATGTTCGCAAAATCGAGTTGCTACGGTAGCGCGAGAGAGACTTCATCAAGAGACTTGCTATAATACGCACTTGATGAGTGCCCGTAGTTCTTCGCAATTGCCCATTACTAATTTGCTGGCCTAGCGATGCCGCCGGTGAGGGAAGGGATTGGGCTGCCGAAAGAGGCCATCGACCCTTGGTCAATTTCACGAATATTTGCACTGTTGGGAGAGCGTTTTGTTTCACTCTAATGTTAGGACAGGCAGCAGCCGTGCATGATAGACACCGTCCGCAGAAATGAGATGCGGTCATGAAACTGGGGAAGTTCGGGATGATCAATATGATATTAGAAATGTCTCTATTGTCCACTTCGTGGAAATTGCGTCAGATCCGCTGACGAAGATCTCCAAATCGCGGTTATTCTGAGGATTCCCAGAGCCCAATAAACCACTTTGATCGTTTCAGTGGAAGAGGCAAGAGTGGTTCAATTTTGTTCGCGCCGTGATGTGTTTAGTGTGGTAAATTGACTCGACTTTAATTGTTTCACCAAATTACTAATAAGTTTCCCTCCCCAATAGAAAAGTATTGCAAAGTATAGCAATAAATAGCTTGGCGATTCTAGTGTGTGCGCTGCTAGAAAAATATAAGGTAAACCCGTAATTTTTGGTTACCCCCAAATGTGCGCGTGCTTATTTGTCCTCGTGCGACGGCAATTTACTTCACAGGTTCGTGGCAGCCGTCGAAAGTCCAACACATCACACCTCTTCGTTAGTGACCGCTCTTGACCCCACGATTCGGCTCAAGGTTGGTCCCGGCGGTACACGTGGCCGGAAGAAGGCGGCGTCCGTCAAATCGCGCCTTGGCAGGACCGTTCGAAGACAGCAAGTGCAACCTCAACAGCAATCTACGCTTTCCGGTGACGACCGAAAGTTTCGACGGAAGTACCCCGTCTGCGTAAGTTCCACGAACCGGCGGTGAAGACCATCGTCGTCAGTCCAGTCCAATCAAGGGTGATCGCACGTGGTGTCATCAGTAGCAACAGCAGCAGAAGGAATCGTCGTCTCCCGCCATCATGTCCACGTAAATCCTGGGTCGTGAGTAGAGTGAAATATATGTTGTGATTGTCCATGCGCATGGGGTCACATTAGACGGCCTTACCCTACCGTCAGATTTGCCAGCCGTGGCTCGCAGTGAACTTGCAAACTAAATAGCACCGCACGATATCAAACAATACCCACGCCGAGAGCACGCACAATGCTCTGTATATCGCCACACTAGAGGATAGGGAAACCGAGAGGGAAATGCGTCTAGCTAGGCTCGAATAGAGAAAACCGAAGAATGGGAATAAAATCGCAATTGTAAATAGCAATAAATGTTCTGATGAAGTGAAAAGTTCTGTTCTGTGTTAAATGAGGTTTCCCGTACGGTAGATGTAGTAATTGTGATTTGGTGAAGTCTTTGGGGTCTAGTTTATTTCGGTCGGTATTCTTTTCTCGTTTTTTTGTCTTTTGCTGGGGAGGTTGGCCCCGATACCAACCGGAACCACTCTCGAATCGAACGCTAGTTCGTCAATTGGTCAGATTGGACTCTGCCAGTGATGAAAAACCCCCGCGAACAGAATCTTTGCTTCGGGACTAGTTTGTATTGATCATTTTGGATATTTCTCGGGTTTATTATACGCGCGGCTCGGACGGTTGTGATCAGCTAGCTTGCTTCCTTCCTACATTGAGGAAAACCAGAACCTTCTCCTGAAGGGTCTCACAAGGCCGGGCAGCTCTAAACCAGGTGGGTGGTCTCTCAACTGAGAGTGGCGCATAAACCACCCACTTACTTACCTCGGAAGCTCGTTAGGCTGGCCAGTTACAATAGATAGTTGGCACACGATTACACAATTCTGAGTAGATGAAGTCTGTTGTGTATATGATTTGGAGAGTTATGTTTTGTCTTGAACTCAAGATTTGGAGAGCAGCTGTCAGGCTCTCGGATGTTTGAAGTTAGTGTTTATGTTAGTAATGTTAGTAATAGTGAAATTTTTCGTGAACCGCTTTCGTGCTTCGCGAAAAAAATTTGCCACTGGGTAGGGTTGTGTTACGTTTAAAGTGGGTAAAGGGTAATTACAAGTGCAATAATGAGGTGCTAGATGGGAGTGTGAAGCACGCGCGTGAACGCACCCCACCCGCGATGGGTTGTCCGGATAACGGCAGCACTGGAGCTGTCAAACCCGAAACCGCATGGATCAGAAAGTTTGTGAGCCAGCGAAGGGCGGACGTGCTCAACATTCGGTGAACCACGCCGGATCGATTATCGCCTGCCGAACAACCCGGATCCCAAAACGGCAGTGCAAGTTATAAAATTCACTTCGGCTTGAGTGTTATACACGAGTCTTCGACGAAGAAAAAGTGTAGATCCGCTGGTGAAATCGCTGTAACTACGTGCGATGTGTTCAGTGGTCTCGCGCGAATAAAAAATCCAGTAACGTTGGAGGGCCCGTGCGTGGAAAGAGCCATAATTAGTGATTGAAAAAAAAACCCGCTTCCCTGACAAAGTCGAGTAGGCGACAAATTTTGATTACCCGGATGGCTGGTTATGAAAAATCCTCACAAGAAGAACAAACGGACAGGATGTCTATCTATTGTTTGTGGCAACGACGGGACAGTGATTATTAGTCCTGATTACATTGGGAGGAAAGCTTAATTAGTCTGTACCGTTGTGCTTGACTGTACCCGATTTTCAGCCTGCCCGAAAAGAAGACGGGCCAATGTTGAAAGGCTGCAACCACTTCCATCGATTCAAAGTACCGAAACCCAGGCAAAGGAGCTGTAAGTCTGCACATTTCTCATCTTACCTCAGGCACTGTTCGCTTTTGCTGGTGGGTCAGCGAGTTTTTTTTTCTCTCTAGATAACAAATAGCTCACCACAAGACGGAGGTGTTGTTGGTCAGTAACTGGAAAACGGTTCAACGGATGCAGATCGACGTCGGAGGGCACGTGATTGCATCGAAGCGTGCACTGAAGCAATTGGGAGTTATAATCGACGACCGGTTGAGCTTCAACAACCACGTTGACTACGCCTGTGAAAAGTCGGCGAAGGTAACGAACGCAATAGCGAGAATCATGCCAAACGTCGGCGGCCCGAGAAGCAGCACGAAACGTCTGCTATCTACCGTTTCGTCATCGATATTCCGATATGGGGTTCCTGCCTGGAGTGCTGCGCTGAAAACCAAGCGGAACCGTGAAAAGTTAAACATTACGGCTTATGGCCATACGAGTCGCGAGTGCCTACAAAACAATATAGTCGGAGGCAGTATGCGTTATCGCCGAGATGATCCCCATCTGCATTACCCTGGCGGAGGACGTGGAATGCTACCAGCGAAGAAATGCACGTAACGCTAGGAGACTGGTCCGAGCGGACTCGTTGGCTAAATGGCAACAGGAGTGGGACAACGCGGAGAAAGGAAGATGGACCCACCGACTCATCCCAAATGTGTCGGCCTGGGTACATAGGAAGCATGGAGAGGTGAACTTCCATTTGACACAGTTTTTGTCCGGGCACGGATGCTTCCGGAAGTGCTTGCATCGGTTGGGACATGCTTCGTCACCCCTTTGCCCGGAGTATGCGACTGTGCAGGAGACACCGGAACACGTGGTCTTTGAATGCCCTAGGTTCGAAGAAGCTCGTAAGGGTTTACCTGGTATGACAGTGGACAATATCGTCGAAGAGATGTGCCGTGACGAACATACCTGGGACTGTCAACAGAGTGGTCACGAGCATCCTCTCCGAGCTGCAGAGGAAGTAGCGAAGGGACCAACAAGAAGCCACAAATCGGGTTTCGAGAGAAATTCCGCAGCCGGGGAACTCTCCGACTGTGTAGACTAGGTCCACCGCCGGGGACCAGTTGAGTAGTACGTGACGTAGCACCGAGTTTAGGTCGTCGGGGCGCCTGTGAACCGGACGTCAAGCTTCACCGGAATCGCCGAACCGATCTCGATACCCTACCGGGTAGCTCGTGAGCAGGCTAGATCCGCCGCCGGGGATTAGACCGAGTAGGCCGCGTCGCAGAGCTAGCAGTGGGTCGTTGGGGCGCTGGTGAACCGGAAGTTACGCTCCACCCGGAATCGCCGGAAAGACCTGCGCCTAATGGATGGCCCGTTGAGTTGGCTAGATCCACCGCCGGGGACTAGATCGAGTAGATCGGAACGACGCAGAAAGCTAAATGGCTCACAAAAAAATGGGTGGGTAATGTCAGAGACATAACCGGAGTGAAGTAGAATACACTTTAGGCTGTTAATGAGAATGCTACAAATTTGACTATATTCTGATAGGTTATATTAAAACCAGCCATTTCGTTATTTCTAATGGAAATACCGAAATATCGGTACACGTACATTGAAACCTAAAATATTCCAACATATTTATCCTCATATGGTAACCCTGAAAGGAACATTAAATGAGAGTGAATCAATTCATTTGGCAACAGTAGAGAATAGTATATACTTGTTCCGTTATTTTGCTATTTCCATTAGAAATACCGAAATAACTTATTTTAATAAAACCTTTCAGAAATTAGAAAAAAATTGCAGCATGCGTATTAACAACTTAAAATGTATGCTACTTCATTTCGGTAATGTCGCTGACATTACCTACCCATCTTTCTAATCTAAAACAGAACAATTGTTTTGAAAACCTAATAATTGCATAACTTAACACGATTTAAAGCTACACTCTTCGACAGAAAACAAAATTACGTGTTAGTCCAACGAGCTTTCTGTCCTTTTATTGTTGTGAATCACTGAAATTTTGAACATTTTTCAAAGCGTTATGATTGCGATTGCAGGGGGAAACGTTGGTTGAATGATATTTATTAAGTTCTCCCAATTAATGTTCTATAGCTAAACTATGATCATATTTCCTTAGGAGGCGCGTTTTACCCCATGTTTTCATAAATAATAATATGCTCGAACCTTAGCCGGAATCTTAGAGTGGAGTTTTCACAATAATGGAGCTTTTCATTTGTGTAGCCGCGATATTCGCAAACAAAATAAGTAAAAAGCACATTGCGTCATTTAGCCGCACACAAAATAAGCCGGGCTTAATGTGGATACAATTAATCTGTTTTACGGACCGTTATTCAACTAAGTTTATAACATGATGATACGTATAGCTTTTTCTCAGTTTGCTCCGAAGACCGAGTATAAATTCCCCTGGTAGTGTAAAAATGCTCTATAAACTCGTAACCAAACTTTAGTAACTTAAGTAACTCGTATCAAATCATCAACAGAAAATCATATTATCAGTATCCAATAAGCCAACACCATCTCCTTTACACAACGAAACAACCATTACGCACTACGCCGTAGTATTCGGCTTGCCAAAGGAAACAAACACAGATAAATTCACCACGGTGCACATAGGAACGCGCGCCGTGGTGAATTTATCTGTTCAAGCACCTAACGCCACATATAATTTAAAGAACAAGAGAACGCGGTTCTCGCACCAAACTACCCCATCGCCAATCCATTTATTCAGCTCTGAAAAAAAATTAAGTGTTGTGTACAAGACACGATCACGATGACATTAAAAATACAGCCAGTTTTATGAGCAAGCAATATTATCCGTGGCCAAATTAAGACCCGTTAATTCCATCGACTGTTTCATAATTGATGAATTTTTAAATTAAAATCGATAACCTGTAGTGTGGTAAATTCAAGTTTTGAAAAAGTTTTATTCAAATCCATGAAATGGGAACATAAATTAATGATACTCACAAAACCTTTCATCTATCTTTAAATACCTACTATCAAATCAAATGTTCTCAATTACGATAGAAAAATAACTGGTCGTAAATCAAATTATTCGTAAACGAAGAAAGTTTAACATATGTGCCGTTATATATTCGGAGGTTTAATTAAAATTAACTCTGAAATGTTCTTTATTTGGGGCCTAAAAAAGAACCATTTTAAGGGAATCATTCAAATTAACTGTTTTGTATGTGGGGTCCTGAAAAGAACCATTGGTGGAATCCTGAAATGGACTATTTGTGGGATCCACAAACACGCGTGCTATGGAATGAAAAGTACTAAACTAACTAAGGGCTTTTGGTTTAACAAAAGTAACATGCAGAATGGAACAATTAGTCGGCTGCAAAAAAAGTTTGCCATCTGTTCCAGCCACACGTTACTTACATTAGATGAATATTTCGAAATGAAAAGAAACAACCTTTCCCTTCAGCATCTAATATGAAATACTGATAGTTTGAAACGTGACATCGGCTTTTATCACTTTCGCATTGTTGGTGGAAGGACTGCCTTCATGCAGAATAACGAAAAAATATTTGCGGATTCTTTTTGGTACGGCTTTCGCTAGCTGGCAGTGTTGCCACATCCTCCAATTTTCTGAAACATTGCAGAATTTTGGATTATGTTTCCGAAAGACTCTTTTTAATAAATCACAGGTTTTCGCTAATTTCAACCTGCAAATGTACCTTAAGTAGCTGCACATATTTCTATTGTTTCGGAAGTATAAATTTGAACAAATAACAGATTGTTGCAAATTTCAGACTATCAATATACGCGCAAGCAACAAATAACGAATATAAACTGCGCAATTGGATTATCGCTGTCAAAGATTGGAAATATTCCAATTTATTCTTTATTGTTTGTAATTGTTATAGCCCTTAAAAGGGCTTTTAATTTAGCAATAATAACATGCAGAATGGAACAATTAGTCAGCTTCAACTGAGGTTTGCCAACTCTTCCAGCCGCGAGCTATTTACATCAAATCACCCCCAGCGGTAGCAGTGATCAAATGCAGCACTCATCGCAGCGCATTGTCAACATGCATGATTGCTACTGCTGTTCTTTACGGCCCGACGTTCGACGGGAGAATGAAGTCGTTCGAGAAATGATATTCTTTAAATAGTCGAGGATGACGTCATTCATAGAAGCGTAGTGTGCTGGGTGCTCAAATCTGTCGTACGAGACGCTATAGGCACGATGTTATTTGTCTGGCAAAAGAGCAACAACTGATTCAAACAGGCACACGGCACATTTATTTATAACTTTTCGTGTTCGTTTGAATCACTAACCTGCTCCCTTGTCGCACATATTTTCAATCAGATGCAGTCATGGTATCTGTTACCAACCATCGAAGAATGAAAGCTGAAACGCAGCAGCTGCTACGCTTACAACGTCAGAACACAAACTAACGAATTTTTCTTGTATTCTCTTTTTATACGCGTCGCAGCTCATTCAATGAAAAAGAGGCAGTCCCAGCAACGCTTGCTTTTTGAGCGAATTGAACCAACCAATCATGGATCAGATAATTATTACTTTCATAAAATCCATTATTTCGGCTATTTTTAGTAATTGTACATACTACCGAATTGGACACAAAATTGTTGTACATATTTCCGTATTAATCTTATTTTTTCATTCAGTACAAAGGCGTTTAAAAAATCGGGTAAAGTTCTGGCAGAAAATTTTGAAACGGGACCCCTATATTGAAACGTTAAAAGTATTCTACTTCAAAACGAACATCGATATCAGGAGATATTTACCGCTCGTTTTCAGGAGAACAGGCTAGATCTATTGTTGGGGACTAGACCGAGTAGTTCGATGTGAGGGCGGGAGCTGAATGGCTCATCGGGAAAGTAGAGCGAAACGGAACGAGAGGAAGCCAAAGGGCTCAAGAAATTGTGGTACTAAAACCAAATATACAGTTTTCTCGAAAAGACATTCAGCACGTTCCAAAAGGACCCTTGAAATAATTATTTCTCCATTTGATTGCTTAGTTTTTGACGTATACTCACATACCGCCAACTTACCCCGGGGCCGGGGTAAGTTGGCGGGTTTTCCGCGTCACATATATTTTTGTCTCTAAAAATGGAGATAATGCATCAAACACTTTAAAAAAAAATCAGAGATGTGCCAACAGTCTACTCGTTCATGCCACGTGTTCTATTTTGCAAGATCTACCTACATCAAAGCGATAAAAATTGAAAACTGAAAACACCGCCAACTAGCCCCGGTCTGCCCTATTGCTGCACTATGCTTTCATAAATAGCCGCGTGTGTCTTATGATAATATATATATACCAATATCAACTAAAACACACGCGAGCTGCTCGCGAAAGCTAGGTGAAAAACCTGTTTTAATCCACTTAGTGGTGCAATTGTGCCTTTCTCATGTATCAAAGCTATGGTTTAATAGCTGGTTACGTTCAATATAACATTGTGGAAATATCTATTACATTCTTATTACACTTGGTAAGTATATATGGGAGCACGACTGCCACGAACCTGATGAGCAACAAGTCGACGCTGACACACTTGAAACAAACAAAAATAAAATATTTAATTAGCTTAATCAGCGTGAGTTTAATGTTATCTTCATGTTACCATTTTGGTGAAGGGTAGAGTGATAATTTTTTTTAATTCGTTTATTTGACACGGCTCAATGCGTTAGCTTAGAGGAGCCATGGGTCTTCTATATATGTACAAGATGTAAAAAATAAAAATTATAATACATTTTATTTTACGCCTGTAAGATCCCGTGCGCGCAACTTGCTATTGCGAGCGGAGATCTTTTTTCGCATCGGGAAGATGTTCCTTCTCTCGCCAATTTCGGGGTTATCTATGTCTCTCTCGTTGTCGTTTACGTCCATATCAGCATCTTGATTACTGCCTTGATGCTCGCGATCAGATGTTCTTCCTGGCTTCTTGCCCTTGCGGGTCACGAATGTGAACATTCCATCCTTGGTGGTAGTTTCTTCACTGGTGGTATTAGTTGTTAAGTTTGAAGTACTAGACGCAGCTTTTACAGTTGTCATTATTGCCTGAACAGCAGCCACAAATTTGGCAACCGTTTGCGGTTCAGGTGAAGCTGGAGCTTGGGTGTGGGCATTTCTTTCTGGAGGTGAGCTTTCCTCAGCGGTTTCTGGGCAGGATTGTCCGTAGTGTGCCGTTTGTTCACAGAACTGGCACGTATTCGTTTGTCCTTGATATGTACAAAGAGTTCGCTGTTTTTTGGTATCACCCCCTTCTGTTTTGTACTGCAGGGTAAGGTAGGAGGGAATGGGTTGGTCTACCCGCATTCTCACCACAAAGACACCATTTGAAATACCTGGGAATAGTTTCTCCATGTGTCCTCCGTAATAGATTCTACTGCTGCGAAATTCGACATAAATTTTTTGATCGCCACTTTGCAAGTAAGTGGAGATAAATCATGTAATTTTACTTCAATATTTCCATTATCCATGTACATAGGGATCTTGATTTCAACGTTGTCACAAACAAGCACGTGTTTCAAGTTGCTCTGCGAAATAAATCTTTTCGCCTGGGCGAATTTGTTGAATGTTATCAGCACCGCATGCCTGACGTGTTCAAGCTGTATGGAGCTGACTTCTGAAAACCGAAGCTGCATTTTCACCTTCAGCAGATGTTCCACATCACGAATACTTGGTCTTATGCGAAAAGACCTGAAGTCAATCGCCACTGTGTTAGGCCGAATAATCACGTTTTGTTGATGAAACTCAGTCATCTTGAAAAATCACCCAAGAATACTAATAACGGTATCCTTTATTCTGCAAACAACGTACACAAGTAACTGTTTTTTTTTTCGTTCGCTTTGCACTGGCTCGGGCAGAAGCAGGAGCACACTGAGTATCGTGACCGCTGTCTTTGATGGTTGAAAATAGACTGTTAGAGTGATAATTATTGGGAGGAGAGGATACGTTGGCAACAACCTAACATATTTTGGTATACGAGTGGGTGAAGGGAATGTGGGTGTGAGGTTGGTCTGAGAAGCGGGGGTGAGAGAGTTGTGGAGCGGGAGGGATGGATGAGGGGTGCAACAGCCAACTTCTTATTATACCTTCCATTTGAGACTAGGTTAGTGGTTCAGTCGTCACCGCAGTGGCTTTAGTTCTGGAATATGTTCGGAACCAGTGACTTCCGAAATTATCGATAGTGGACAATCTGTTCCAAGAATCTTTGATTTACCATCAGTGATCTAGGCCAGCGAAGTAATTTGATGTTCATATCAATAGACTTTTAACCTTTGAGGTATTACAATTGTACTGGTTTATAATTCCCATGTGACCATAATAACCTACCTGTAACTCCGGAACCAAAAGTCAGTACTGAATGAAATTCGATACCAGTCAATGGAAGTATTGTATCTTTCATTTGAAATAAAAATCGGTTAAGAGTTCGCTGGAAAATAGGTGTAACATTGGCTTAGGAACTTGGCGGGTTTCTCGGGGGCATCAAGAACCGTCATAGGTGGCCAATGTGGTCAAAGGTACTTTGATTGGACATTAGTGATCTAGATCCGCAAATTCAAGTAATGTTGAATCTATTAGAATATGTATCGTTCGGACACCATGGTGTTACTAGTTTATAAGCGAACTCCGGAACCGGAAGTCGGATCATCTAAATTCAATAGCGGCTTATAGGAGCGTTATACCGTTCATTTGAAGTTTGTGCAAATCGGTTCAGCCATTTCCGAGAAAAATGAGTGACGTTATTTGACACACACAGACACTTTGCGATCTCGACGAACTGAATGGAATGGTGTAAGAGACTCGACATTGCGGGCTTCGGTTAAAAGGTAGACATTCTCGCCCGATTGGTTAACCTTTCTCTATGAGAATAGCTAAAATGTGCGAAATCAACAAGTCCCGTTCAAATTTTTTTCAAAAATCTTTTCACATTGATGTAGTTGAAACCCTAAATCCCTGCCATCTTTTTATTTGTTCTGCTCCCAAGCCCAGTTTGTAATTTAAGAAAAATCACGAAACTTTGGTTTAATTTTTCATTTTTTTTATTTCGACTATGTTAGTCACATTTTCTTTTTTACATTTTAACGACATTCAATTAGCTAGAGATTACTGGGTAGGGAAAGTTATGAAAATTAGAGCCCTAGTACTCAAGTGAGAGCAAGGATGTGAAGTAAACAGATCGGAAAACTCCATCTTTACCGTGACAACCGACTTTGTTTTAAACTGTGAAGTCCCGTTCCGATTTTTTTTAAAAAATCTTTTCACATTGATGTAGTTGAAACCCTGAAGCCCTGCCATCTTTTTATTTGCACTGCTCCCAAGCCCAGATTGTTGGGAAAATTCGATCAAGGATGCCCATTTACACCTAAAAAACTTTGGTTTTAAACTGTGAAGTCCCTTTCCAATTTTTTTTTCAAAAATCTTTTCACAGTGATGTAGTTGGAACCCTAAATCCCTGCCATTTTTATTTGCTCTGCTCCCAAGCTTAGTTCGTTAGGAAAATTCGATCAAGGATGCCCATTTTCACCTAAAAGATGTAATTTTTAAAAAATTCGCGAACTTTGGGTTTTAAACTGTGAAGTCCCGTTCCAATTTTTTTCAGAAGAGGCAGATAGAAATATATGCTATCAATGACTAAATAAAGTTTCAGTATATTATGTATAGCAACGAACATCCCAGTAAGTCCAGCCGGAAAATGAGCTGGAATTCTGGTTGGTGACCGGTTAGTATTCAATCTCCAGGGACATAACCGATTCTAATTAGTATTCGTTTTGTAACTGGAGCGGGGATACTTACTATAATGCCGGCGTATCTTCCAGCTGAACTTTACTGTAATGGTTTGCAAAAAAGAAATTAAAACATCTAGAGAGAATATGTTCAACCAGATAATGCATAGATAAATGGCGCCTTGTAAGTAATCTCTGTTTGATAACTACGGTGACGCATGATTCTAATTCTGCATTTTGCTACTGCATAGAATTTTTTCGTTGCGTTGCGTTGTGACGATGATTTTGGCGGATTGCACACTGATTCCATCATGTTTGACTGCTGATTATCTAATAAGAGTTGCTTAGGAAATGGTAAGTAGGAATTCATACCAATCCGACCCATATTAAAACCTCAACAGCATGATAGCCATCAATGCCGACCGCCCCCATCTCCATCGTTCACGGGGAAGGATAAAGGATAAGGTAGACAGGAAGTGTTGATGCTCCACCTACTTAACGGAAGGACGACGATTCATCAGACTATTCCATAGGTGTCGCGGAGTTGGTAGTTTGGAAGGGTATCAGGTCTAGGATTCGCTCCAAGCAAGCGATGCGACCTGTAAAACATATTTTATTAGGTAGTTATTTAGTTAGTCTTCGAGTGCACGATCACTCGAAAAAGAGATCTTGTTTAGTTTTTGGTTCTTTTTAAACTCTGGGCAGCCGGCTACCGAGAGTATACTATGTTCCCTAAACAAAAGCAATTTGAACTCCACTCGGCCGACCGTGGGAGTATTGCCTAGAAAAGCTAATCTTATCTGCGTAATGGGCCGGATCACTATTTATTGCAACAGTATTTGGACAGAATTCGCTACTTCTTCTCTACGATATATTTATTGGCTTGAAAACTACCGAGTGACACATAATACAGGCTAGAGTGACAAGCTAGAGTGACACATTATACAGGCAAAAATAGCGCGAGATGTTATAAATCAAGGAAAGTATTTCTTATTTTCCATATCAGATTGTTTGTGGAATACAAGTATACGAGCGATAATAACGAACACTGAAGGGAAATATAAAGGATTGTTAACCTGATGCACGGGCTTGTTAGCAATAACGGAGCTTGAAATTAGGTTCATAAAAACAGACGCGACGAATTTTCAATACGTATTGACCTGTGATAATAGATACTAGATTAATCGTATTGGGGCTAATTTCCGATCAACTATTCATTTTTACGGCAATGTTTTCTCGACTAGATCTGTTCGCACCCTCTCATTCTGCTACTATCGGCAGAAGGCTGATAGCACCCAGTCGTTGCCGGTCTAAGGACCAAATGTCATCAATAGACTTAGACTCGCGTGGAGGCATGAGATAGGAAACTTGTGAGAATTTTGTTATCCCACCGTTTGACGACCCATTTTGCTACTGTATAGAATTTTTTTCACAAAACTAGGCGGAGCCGGCGGATGACCTAGATAGTATGAGTAGTACTACCCACTCGAATATATCCGAGACTGTAATTACCCATTTGAAATTTTAGAACAAATCAGAAATTAGACAGGCAGGTGTCTCGCATGCATAATACTCGCTTCATTTATACTAAATTCACGAAATATACACATTAGTAATTAAGGAAATCTGTAGTCTACATCGATTGACGAAATAAATTAACGAAATAAATAAATAAAAAAACAAATGTCTCCAAAAATAAAACAGGCGTTACGGAAAATTGAACACATTTATAAAACACACGAATTTCTTTCAACGGTCCTGTTTCCGAACGTAAAAACATTATTGTTCCAGAATTCATGGCACTTTATTCCGGAATTGGGAAACATTTTTTTTTTAATATTACGATACAAATTGGTCGTCCTCACAAGCATTTTTATTTTCATAATAGGCCGATCAGCTACTTAATGAAAACGCTCGAAGCCAAAACAGTTTTCATAGACGGCGGAGGTAACGAAAGGCGAAACGAATGTATATTAATACTAATAAGAATTACTAATGCATACGCAGCCATCGTGACAACAATATGGTTAAAATAAAATGGGAAAACCTCACTGGTGCCTTCATAACTTCCGGTAAAATGCTGGTAGACTCGAGTCTCTCAATATTCCAACTTGCGGCTAAGGAATACACTCAGCTGCCACGTGTCTGTTGTTCCTGTACTCCCGCTCTCCAGGTTTTATACCTAATCTCGGATCTATTGTGAGCTATTCAGTTTCAGTCTCCAATTTCCAGTAAATTGTATGTTACGGCATCAGAAAGTTCGAAAGTAACCGATTTAAAACATTCGACACACATGTTCCTACCTAGTTTGCTCGGAGTCATCGAAATCTTTCCATCAGAATTTTATTACAAATTATAGTCGATGTAGATGTACGTTTGCGGGTTCATATTTTCAATCTCAAACATGTATTTTTTTTCAAAACAACCATGACGGAAGTGATTTTTTTACTTTCGTCATCGAAGGTTGCTACGATGGACCTCATCCACTAAGTTTGGATTTCAACCTTGTTATAAAAATAAAATTTATATTACAAAATCGATGTTTTCTTAGATAATGGAAAAAGTGGAAGCCCATTGATATTTAGTTAGTGATTGTGTGTAAAGAATTTACAATGCGTCTTGAAGTATCTAAATAAAAAAAACTGATCAATGTGGTTCCAAATTAAATCAGAACGTTTGTATATACAATTGACGATGATCATGTTACAATATTACCAAATGCCTGCGAGACGTTGGAAAAACATGACCCTACAAAATTTCAGTGAAAATCCGAGACTAGATACCTGAGGTACTGATAACTGAACATCAAGCTTTCAATGGTGTCTCGCATGCATAATACTCGCTTCATTTATACTAAATTCACGAAATATACACATTAGTAATTAAGGAAATCTGTAGTCTACATCGATTGACGAAATAAATTAACGAAATAAATAAATAAAAAAACAAATGTCTCCAAAAATAAAACAGGCGTTACGGAAAATTGAACACATTTATAAAACACACGAATTTCTTTTAACGGTCCTGTTTCCGAACGTAAAAACATTATTGTTCCAGAATTCATGGCACTTTATTCCCGAATTGGGAAACATTTTTTTTTTAATATTACGATACAAATTGGTCGTCCTCACAAGCATTTTTATTTTCATAATAGGCCGATCAGCTACTTAATGAAAACGCTCGAAGCCAAAACAGTTTTCATAGACGGCGGAGGTAACGAAAGGCGAAACGAATGTATATTAATACTAATAAGAATTACTAATGCATACGCAGCCATCGTGACAACAATATGGTTAAAATAAAATGGGAAAACCTCACTGGTGCCTTCATAACTTCCGGTAAAATGCTGGTAGACTCGAGTCTCTCAATATTCCAACTTGCGGCTAAGGAATACACTCAGCTGCCACGTGTCTGTTGTTCCTGTACTCCCGCTCTCCAGGTTTTATACCTAATCTCGGATCTATTGTGAGCTATTCAGTTTCAGTCTCCAATTTCCAGTAAATTGTATGTTACGGCATCAGAAAGTTCGAAAGTTACCGATTTAAAACATTCGACACACATGTTCCTACCTAGTGTGCTCGGAGTCATCGAAATCTTTCCATCAGAATTTTATTACAAATTATAGTCGATGTAGATGTACGTTTGCGGGTTCATATTTTCAATCTCAAACATGTATTTTTTTTCAAAACAACCATGACGGAAGTGATTTTTTTACTTTCGTCATCGAAGGTTGCTACGATGGACCTCATCCACTAAGTTTGGATTTCAACCTTGTTATAAAAATAAAATTTATATTACAAAATCGATGTTTTCTTAGATAATGGAAAAAGTGGAAGCCCATTGATATTTAGTTAGTGATTGTGTGTAAAGAATTTACAATGCGTCTTGAAGTATCTAAATAAAAAAAAACTGATCAATGTGGTTCCAAATTAAATCAGAACGTTTGTATATACAATTGACGATGATCATGTTACAATATTACCAAATGCCTGCGAGACGTTGGAAAAACATGACCCTACAAAATTTCAGTGAAAATCCGAGACTAGATACCTGAGGTACTGATAACTGAACATCAAGCTTTCAATGTGTATAATGAATATATCTGTCGTTTTTCAATGCCATCAGTAAAATCAACTTACCAGTGCTACGATCGGCTAGCAGACCTCCGGCAATATGCAGACGGACCTTGCATGCAAACATGGATACGATGGTTATTCGCGTACATATAGTGCGATGGGGATATGTAACGAACGTATAAGCATACGGGATTTCCCGAAAAATATGTCCTAGCTTATCCATCAATTCTGTGTCTGAGCTGACCACAACAAATACAGTTTTTGCAACATGAATAAAGTTTGCTGAAAGTTTGGTTGAAATTGGTTGAACATTTTGAGAACTAGAACACTATATGAAATCAGTTTGATATTGTCCTATGAACTGGTGATAGATAGGGAAAGCACGTTGCAATACTTATAATAGCAGTAACACAGCTTTGAACACGTAATTTAACAACTTTCACAGTTAGGCACAAATCCCCGACTACATACAAGGAACAGGGCATTTGAGCCAATATATTCTGATTCTTGATTCACCTTGAACTGAACAACTTTACGGCCAATTTCTTCACTGGATGAAAACCGGTTTTCGCTGAAAACCAGTTTTCAGGTTGCTGGTGACCAATTAGCCGAAAACCGGTTTTCATTCAGATGAAGAAATTGGCCGTTAGTGAAAAAAGATTAACTATTCGTAGTATAATGCAGATATTTTCAAAAAGTGATTCATCGATATTGAAAGTAGCGTTCAATACATTTTGTTAGCTTGGACTTTTGGACTGAGTTTTACATGACTGTAGTCCATCCCATTTGTTTCGACTGTTGAGGACAGATATAAAAGCCGCCTTTCATTGATCGGATAGTAAGACGCATGTGGATGGTTAGAATAATCAACTGCTGACAGTTGTATTTCTGACACTAATTCATCTTGAAAACAGCTCCACATTTTCATTATACTCTATCATTAGTGTTCATGTTCACTACTCAGTATTGCGTTTTTGAAGAATGGAAACATATCAAGCATTTCGATATTTTTCGCAGTGTATATTTTCTAAAATAGTTTATATCAATTAGCATGCTAGATAAAAGCATTGATGTCAATGAAGTTATGTCATTTGAGTCAACAAACAAGCCAAATTGAAGCTAGATGGCCATGGAATATCATTATACGCTAAATGTTTTCACAATGTAACAAATGATCGATTATGAATGGTCATTTATGCAACGATGTTTTCAGAACATTCTACAATATAAATTGGGAAAAATTCATATAAATATTGATGATCAAAATGGAATAAGCTAGATACAATGCTTATTTTATTGAGATATGTGATTATATGCTTATTTTACAATATTCGAAATTTTCTTTTGACCATATATTATCCACATTTACGCTGTGCATGCAAACTATTGCAAACACCATAGTGTTGCCGATATGGATGTAACAAACATCCATTCACCCAAATCTTTCGGACAGGAAATTCCGATATTTGAGCACTTTTTGTGGAAGCAGTGAATTAAAAAGGTTTCCTTGGAATGTCAGAAAGGGATCAAGGTAAGTTCAGCATTATCTTTTATTTATTTACGGAGATAACCTGACTAGAAAATTGAGCTACGGAAATGAGCCATGTTGATTGGATTTATACAGGACCAACAATTTTCTGGACAGGAAATTTTTGTAATAAATGCATATTTGGCTTTTCGGTAAGTTCCTAAATATTGTTTCAACTTCAACTTTAGGTAGTAAGAAGATTTAAACGAAATTGGAGCGATATATACGGAGAAACAATTTGTTTTGCGGAGACGTCACATAACCACAGTTTTCATTGAAGTGGTCCGTTAAACTGTGAAGTCCCGTACTATTTTTTGAAAAATCTTTTCAATTGATGTAGTTGGAACCATGAAGCTCTGCCATCTTTGTATTTGTTCTGCTCCCAAGCCCAGCTTGTTGGAAAAATTCGATCAAAGATGCCCATTTTCACCTAAAAGATGCTATTTAAAAAAATTAACGAACTTTGGTTTTAAGGCAGTACCGGAGCGAAAAAAATCGGATGGCGACCTTGTGCTGGTAAAACTCATTTTTCACAAAAACTATAGCAAATTTCTTCTCCAGAATGACTCATTCCCTAAGTTAGTATATTGCGAAAATTTTGAGATCTTTTCCGCATAGATTGGTTCAGTATAAGTCCCGGCGTGTTGTCGCGAAATTTGAACATCAATAGTCAAAATCCAAATACGCTAATCAACTGCTGACAGTTGTATTTCTGACACTAATTCATCTTGAAAACAGCTCCACATTTTCATTATACTCTATCATTAGTGTTCATGTTCACTACTCAGTATTGCGTTTTTGAAGAATGGAAACATATCAAGCATTTCGATATTTTTCGCATTGTATATTTTCTAAAATAGTTTATATCAATTAGCATGCTAGATAAAAGCATTGATGTCAATGAAGTTGTCATTTGAGTCAACAAACAAGCCAAATTGAAGCTAGATGGCCATGGAATATCATTATACGCTAAATGTTTTCACAATGTAACAAATGATCGATTATGAATGGTCATTTATGCAACGATGTTTTCAGAACATTCTGCAATATAAATTGGGAAAAAATTCATATAAATATTGATGATCAAAATGGAATAAGCTAGATACAATGCTTATTTTATTGAGATATGTGATTATATGCTTATGAGCACATTTTACAATATTCGAAATTTTCTTTTGACCATATATTATCCACATTTACGCTGTGCATGCAAACTATCGCAAACACCATAGTGTTGCCGATATGGATGTAAATAAACATCCATTCACCCAAATCTTTCGGACAGGAAATTCCGATATTTGAGCACTTTTTGTGGAAGCAGTGAATTAAAAAGGTTTCCTTGGAATGTCAGAAAGGGATCAAGGTAAGTTCAGCATTATCTTTTATTTATTTACGGAGATAACCTGACTAGAAAATTGAGCTACGGAAATGAGCCATGTTGATTGGATTTATACAGGACCAACAATTTTCTGGACAGGAAATTTTTGTAATAAATGCATATTTGGCTTTTCGGTAAGTTCCTAAATATTGTTTCAACTTCAACTTTAGGTAGTAAGAAGATTTCAACGATATTGGAGCGATATATACGGAGAAACAATTTGTTTTGCGGAGACGTCACATAACCACAGTTTTCATTGAAGTGGTCCATTAAACTGTGAAGTCCCGTACTATTTTTTTTTTTGAAAAATCTTTTCAATTGATGTAGTTGGAACCATGAAGCCCTGCCATCTTTTTATTTGTTCTGCTCCCAAGCCCAGCTTGTTGGGAAAATTCGATCAAAGATGCCCATTTTCACCTAAAAGATGCTATTTAAAAAATTAACGAACTTTGGTTTTAAACTGTGAAGTCCTGTTCCATTTTTTTTTCAAAATCTTTTCACATTGATGTAGTTGTAACCCTAAATCCCTGTCATTTTTTTATTTGTTCTGCTCCCAAGCTTAGTTCGTTAGGAAAATTCGATCAAACATGCCCGTTTTCACCTAAATGATGTAATTTTAAAAAAAATTCACGAAGCTTTGGTTTCAAACTGTGAAGTCCCGTTCCAATTTCTTTTTCGAAAATCTTTTCACATTGATGTAGTTGGAACGCTGAAGCCCTGCCATCTTTTTATTTGTTCTGCTCCCAAGCCCAGTTCGTTAGGAATATTCGATCAAAGATGCCCATTTTCACCTAAAAGATGTAATTTTTTAAACATTCACAAAACTTTGGTTTTAACGGACCATAATAAGCTGTGAATATTTACTTACTGCATATAATTATTTTTTCTGCATGCATATGGCACCTACCGCATTCAATTTGCTTAAATACCTAAAATAAAGCATAAGAAATGTTTTGGAATGAATGGAAAATTAATATATTCATTCTTGGCAGGGATATCCTGTCGAGAAAACCACAGGCCTAGTACAAATTGAAACTCTACGGCGTTTTCTGGCGCTGTAGCTTTCTGAACAGTTTATCTAAGCTTCCATTAATTATATAGCACACAACTCACCTTGACCCCTTTGTGAGATCCAAAGGAATCTTTTCATTATGACAGAATTCAGCTAAAAGATCCTAGAATCGAATTTTCCTGTCCGAAATTTTTTTGAAAGTAAACTTTTGTTTACATTCAAATCGGCAACACTATGGAATTTGTGAAAGTAAGCGTGCACTGTGTGCATTTTTTTTGCAACGTGGTCAAAATTCAATAATGTTTCTTTTGAGACATAAATATTGAAATATTTATATACATACATGGTTCAGTGCATCAACAGTACGTTGTAATATGAAAAAAAAAACAATTTTGATACGCAATTTGTTCGATCTACGTTCAACAAATGAATGAAACACCCCGACATAATTGACCATTCATAGTTGCTCATTTTCTACAGTGTGAAAACACGTTGCATAAAATTATATCCCATGGCCATCTACCTATCTTTTCACTTATTTGTTGACACTATGAGCATCATTTTCATTTCTGTCAAACCTTTTATCTAGCGAGCTAGTTGAAAAGGGATTATATCAATTTTATGGAACCGATCCAGCAAAAAATGCAGAAATGCAATAGTCGATATTTACGATTATTTTAAACCGCGATGTTCTATAGTGAATATGGGTACTAAAGGTAGCATATAATTAAAACATATACGAGAGGCTGGTATCATTTGCCCCAAGAGTACATTTGCAATGTAGCAAGTCGGTTGGCTCAAATTTGAAACACTATCCAACGAAGAATATATTACATTCAATCTAAAACTGATTGAAATATCAAGTCGAATGTTCAAGGAAGAATGGTTGCGTGTCCGTTTCCAGGCGATGACTTGTGAAGAATATTTTGAAGGCGTCGGTTGAAGTGTACTGATGAGTTACATTTACTTTTCTACCCTACTGTTGCTCTAATTGTACACTCTAAGTTTATAATGTATTGATTTCATATAATGCCTTTGTAACTTATTTGGCACGATACATATCAAACATTTTAAGAATACACAACAATGTTTAGCAGAAACGGTTTGGAAACTTAGAACTTGAAATGACAATCTTGTTGATACCTGAGATTCATCCAAGGACCACATCCATTACCGTAGCAACGAAAAATCCAAAAACGGGATGGTTATTGTAGTGCTTGGTAAGTTTCAGCGATAAAACATTAAATAGGAGATGACTAATGACCGTATCAACTTGTCGAAGATAATGACCAAGTTCCTCAACAATTGTCTGATCAACGTATACGCGCCAACGAACGGAACGTCTAACCCGATTATATGATAGTTGAGTTCTACAAGCGCATAGACAAGAACTACGAATAGTGTGAAATCAAACATCGTGTGAAACTGATCAGCGGGGTGGCAAATGCAAAGGTCGGGAGGCAAGAGTTTTTTCATCCAGTTACTAGAGAGGAATAGTCTCCACTGAATCACCAACTACAACGTAAACGTCCATATCGCATCTAGAGAAATGGCTATATTTATTGTCAACTTACTACAGCACAATATTCATAAACACACCTGGAGACATCTGAATGGTGAAACTCAAAACATCCATGTTTTTCAAAACATCCACGTTTTTACGAACGGTTTATATTTCTTTGATATCATCGATGCTAGTATCTTCAATTCTGACCATAATGTGGTACGAGAGAACTACGTCCCTGTTTCAAACAGTGATGAATCACGATGTTGTCGAAGAACATGCTGAAAAGCTAAACGAACGATTAGAAGAACGATCAACTGCCACCATAAATACTGCGAAGTACCAGGTTCGCAAGAGGGACCACCACACAAGGACATCAGCGAATCGGCTGGTGCGACGAGGAATGAACGATATCGACAAACAAGAAAACCCAGACTAGGAGCCGAATGCTTGCAGTGGTCACACAGGAAACTTATACATTGATGTGAGAACAGCCGGGACAGAATTCGTTTCAGCGATGCGAGAAACGTGAGCACCACGAAAAAAGATTTGTCGAAGTCCTAGTAAAGCTCTTCTCGAAAGGTGTGCAAAAGTTTTTCGAGACGATTACTAGCACGAAAAAGAAAAGTTTTGGGTTATCAGATAGAATCGTGATAAGGAATCTCTTGGTTGAAGAGTAACTGCCAGGAGTTGTCATTGAACGGACAATCAAATAAGAAAGGAAAACTCAAAAAAAGGATTGAAGATAATGGACAAACTATGGAAGCACCCTGCCCAGAAGAAGTTGAAGATACTGTGATAAAAACATGTTTGACAATAAATTAAGATCTGTTCATATTGTAATTTTTTATATATATTATTTTCTATTTGATTATATTGTTTTGTTTGCATTAAATTTCTAATTTAGTATATTGGGTGTTCAGCCACAGGTGGTGACTTTTCATCCCTATTGTTTTCTTTATCGTAAATACGTTTATTTAGGCCCAAATGCTGTAGCTTAACGAGGCCGATAATTCATTTTTTTTTAATTACATGTCACATGTTAGTGGGGGAAGGGAAAGCCGTATTTAGGGGCGGCTTGCTCCCCTCTTATGTAAGTAAAGGAAAAAGGTAGGAAGAGGGATACATATTGTGTAATTGACATCGTCGTTTGCTGATTGATCATTGTGGCGGATATGCACACTTTGTTGTAGTGTTGTAGTTTCCAGCCTGTAATCGCAGGGGCGAGGGGAGGGTCGATATTTCGGATAGTTATTGGCACTCTATATCATCTGCATGTGAGGTATGTCATGATGTTCTGGATAAACGGTTATCAAGAAGGGTATGCACCGAAGACTCGTGCAGCAATGCCATATTGTAGATACAGGAATAGGTTGGTGAGATTCTACTGTGAATGAGAGAGGGGAAAATGTATTAAACTTGGACATCAATAGTTTTCAAAAAGATATAGATAAGAAAAATATACGGGTGGTCAGTGCTTGCTAGGACGTCTCGGAATGGCACATAGGGTGATCTACCTCGTGCCCGAAGGGAATCTATTAGTTGGGACCTGGCAACACAGTACTCTGCGCACAGCCAAACAACATGCTCGATGTCGTGATAGCCGTTCCCACAAACACAATGATTACTTTCAGCAAGCCCTATACGACGGAGATGCGCGTCTAACGAGTAATGGTTGGACATGATCCTTGACATCGTACGAATAAAGTCCCGGTTCACATCCAACCCCTTAAACCAAGCATTCGTTGATACCTTCGGGATAATGGAATGTAGCCACCATCCCAGATGCCCATTGCTCCATGAGGATTGCCAGCTATCGAGCGTCCTCTGACCAGAGATACTGAAAAATTCATTGAAGCAAATTGGTCTTTCGTAAGTGTCGCCTTCTAATGCGCCCACCTTGGCTAAAGAGTCCGCCTTCTCATTGCCCGCAATAGAACAATGTGACGGGACCCAAACCAAGGTAATCTGGTAAGATTTTTCAGATAAAGCACTCAGATATTCCCGTATTTTCCCCAGGAAATACGGTGAGTGCTTTCCAGGCTTCGCCGCACGGATGGCCTCAATGGAGCTGAGACTATCCGAAACGATGAAGTAATGATCTGAGGGCAGGGTGTCAATGATCCCGAGAGTATGCTGAATGGCAGCTAATTCTGCGACGTAAATTGAAGCAGGATAATTGAGTTTGAATGAGGCAGCAAGATTTTCGTTGAAGATACCGAAGCCTGTGGACCCGTCGAGAATCGATCCGTCAGTGTAGAACATTTTGGCGCAGTCGATATGATGGTATTTGTTATAGAAAATATTTGGGACCACTTGTGGGCGAATATGATCCGGAATTCCACAAATCTCTTCGTTCATGGATGTATCGAAAAACACAGTTGGATCAGAAGTATCTAAGAGATGAGCACGGTTGACGTTATACGTAGATGAATTGATGTTCTGTGCCATGTAATCGAAGTACAAGGACGTGAATCGGGTCTGAGAATTAAGCTCGATAAGCCTTTCGCAATTTGCAATCACCAATGGGTTCAGAATATCGCATCGAATGAGCAATCGATATGAGAGGTCCCAGAATCGATTTTTCAGCGGAAGAACGTCCGCCAGCACTTCGTGACTCATCGTATGTGTCGAGTGCATGCAACCCAAGGCAATACGCAAGCAACGATACTGGATTCGATCCAGTTTGATGAAGTGTATGTTCGCAGCGGAGCGAAAGCAGAAACATCCGTACTCCAACACTGATAATA
Source organism: Topomyia yanbarensis (assembly GCF_030247195.1). Taxonomy (NCBI): domain Eukaryota; kingdom Metazoa; phylum Arthropoda; class Insecta; order Diptera; family Culicidae; genus Topomyia; species Topomyia yanbarensis. The sequence continues at coordinate 108,922,538 of NC_080670.1, read as the reverse complement.
TCGTTGTTTGGTACAGCCTGATTAGGTCACCTTTGTTGGCACTTCTGTTTCAGATACCTAATGTGACATCCCCAGGTACCTTTAAAGTCGAACCATACCCGAGATATTTGAATGTTGAAGCCTGAGCAATAGTTTGATCCATTAATTGAAGCTGTAGTTGCGCTGGTTCACGCTTTCTAGAAAATACGACTAGTTCAGTTTTCTCCGTGGAGAACTCGATACCCAGCTGGAGAGCCCAAGCAGACAAATTGTCCAAGGTATCTTGCAGTGGTCCTTGCAAGTCGACGGCTTTAGTACCTGTAATAGAGACCACACCGTCATCTGCAAGCTACCTTAGCGTGCAGGAATTGACAAGACATTCGTCAATGTCATTCACGTAAAAATTGTAGAGGAGAGGGCTTAGACATGAGCCCTGGGGAAGGCCCATGTAGCTAAATCGTGATGTCGATAAATCGCCATGCGAGAAATGCATTTGTTTTTCAGACAACAGGTTTAGCAAAAAGTTATTTAAAATTGGCGAAAGACCATGCTGGTGCAACTTCTCATAAAGAATGTTGATAGAAACTGAATCGAAAGCCCCCTTAATATCCAAGAATACTGATGCCATCTGCTCTTTGTTAGCATATACCATTTGAATTTCTGTTGAGAGCAACGCAAGGAAATCGTTCGTCCCTTTGGCTTTGCGGAAGCCAAATTGTGTATCTGACAGTAAGCCATTTGTTTCGACCCAATTATCGAGGCGAAACAAGATCATTTTTTCGAATAACTTCCGGATACAGGCCAGCATTGCAATCGGACGATACGAATTGTGGTCGGAGACTGGTTTTCCTGGTTTTTGGATGGCGATGACTCTCACCTGTCTCATTAAATTTTTCATTCGCTTTTCTAATATCGCGTACACTCGATAACTAGCAACTAACCCGTCGTTCCGGAAGGTTTTATACGCGGCAGCTTTCTCCGCCTACACGTCTGAGCACTCTTTGTCCCACCACGGGTTGGGAGAACGTTTTTGGGTGTTCACGTCGGGTACTCGTTTCGTCTGAGTTTGAATCGCGGTATCGAGAATCGAGTTTGACAAAAACTTATATTCTTCCTCCAGGGGAAGTACCTGTGTTGAATCGATAGTTTTGGATATCTCAGCAGCGTAGCTCTTCCAATCAATGTTTCGTGTGAGGTCATAGGGAACATTGATTGATGCCGATGGTCTTGAACCAGTGGTGATTGCAATTACAATTGGTAAGTGGTCACTACCGTGGGGATCAGATATTACCTTCCACTTGCAATCTAACCGTAGTGATGTCGAGCATAAAGATATGTCCAGTGCACTTGCTTGCGCAGGTGGTCTAGGAATCCGTGTCATTTCCCCTGTGTTCAGAATTGTCATATTTAAGTTGTCACAAAGGTCTTGAATTGTCGAAGATCGATTATCGTCGTATAGACATCCCCACCCCGTACCGTGAGAGTTAAAGTCTCCAAGAAGCAGGAGGGGCGAGGGAAGGTGTTCAATCACGTTGGAGAATCTTCGATATCCCATCATGGCCCTAGGAGGAATGTAAAGAGAAGCAATGCAAAGATCTTTGACTTTGATTGTTGTTTGACAAACGACAACTTCAATGCCTGGCGTCGAAGGGAGGTTGATTCGATTGAAGGAGTAGCACTTTTTGATCCCTAAAAGTACCCCTCCATATGAGTCTTCTCGATCCAAGCGGATAATGTTAAAATCGTGAATGTTGAGGTTTATATTAGAAGTTAGCCATGTTTCACATAGGGAAAATGCATCACAATGATTGTAATTTAGCAAGTGTTTTAATGATTCAATTTTAGGGATAACACTTCTGCAGTTCCACTGTAAAACAGTGATCAGATCCCTGATTCCGTCTAATAAGTTAGCCATCGAAGGATACGATCGCTGCAAGGAGGGGCCATTGTTCAGTCAACTGTTTTAAAAATGTTTTTACTGTTGGTAGAATAGCAACCAGCACGCTTTTCAGAGGATCGGTAATGTTGAAAGCTGTGAATATCCAGTCCACAATGTCAGAAAATTTAAGGAATCCCGTTATAGGTTGAGTTTCTGACTGTAAAATTGGAGCACTTGGGATTTTTGGTGCCCCGGGGTGTGCTGGGAACTCCTGGTTGTATCTCAATTTCCCAAAACCAGGAGGTATTATCTTCGGATTTGTACCAGCACTTCCAGTTGATGAATTATTTTTATTTTGTATCCTTGTTTGGGACAACCTAGGACCAGTGCTGTGCAATCTCATAATGGTCTTTGAATTGTGACGGTAAATATGAAGTGACCGTATCACCCCAAAAATGACCGTTATTTCATTTCCATTATCCTCGGATCGTGTTTCAGTTAATTATCTCTCACAGAAGCCGTGCGAGAGAGAACGCATTGAAATGATAGACAGATTGAGTACCATTTATTTTGTATTGGTATAGTAAACGAAATATTATCAGTGTATTGTATTCAGGCAGCATGCGGTGCTTTATTGCTTTTTTCTCCATCTTTCAGTTTATTTTATGCCTAGCTATTTATGTGAAACCGCCTGTTTGTTAATTCTAGCTCGTTGTTTGTAATAAGATGACCGTCATAACCGTATTTATATTGGTAATAAAATGACGGTCAGTTTCTCTTCCTCTCAATAATAATTCCAATGAGTGAGAGATTCAGAAGAGAACCGATTGACTGTTGTCAATTCATTGGAATGAGAACCGTAACTCAATAAGCATCGCTTACTGTTTTAACCGATAACCGTTTCATTTCCTTTTGTCTAGCAGGTTTGCCATCAGTACCGTGATGGAGCTCAGCACTGCCTAGGACCCTTACGAGGAAGTTCAGGTGAGTTTTGATTAGGTCTTTTCCTAGAGTTTCCAAGCGGAGCCAAAGAATGCCCCTCGCAAGGGTCGTTAGAGGCGTTATCGTCAGTTGGCAAGAGAGCGAATGGGTTTTCGGAGATAAGTGGATCAGCGCTTTTAAGCATTTCTGCGTAAGAGCGTCTGGAGCGATCTTTAGCGGATCGCTTCAGTTTATTCACGCGAAGTTTGTACGTTGGGCATGTCAAAAGTGCATGCGGATTCTCCCCACAGTAAACACACTTCTCAGCGGGCCTACTGCAAGTATCATCCGCATGGCGTTCCCCACATTTACCGCACCGTTACTTGTTGCTACAGTAGGTGGCCGTGTGACCTAGCTGCTTGCAATTGGAACAATTCATGACCCGCGGTACAAACAGGCGTACAGGTAGACGAGCTCCTCCCACTTCAACGTAGCTCGGAAGTGCAGATCCGGCGAAGGTTACGCGAAACGAGTCTGATGGATAGTAATTCCCATCTTCGATGGACTTTGAGTGCAATTGCTTGCACTCCAAAATCTTAACTGATTGAAGGTTAGGGTCCTTAAAGCGGCCAGCCCCATCATTCATCAGATCATCGACAGTTAGACCCGCATCACTTACCACACCGTCGATCTCCACATCACACGAGAAGGGATGTAGACGCGATACTCCAGCGTAAAGAGGCTATTGCTAACGATATCATTGGCCTGTTTCAAGTCAGTAACGACTACGCGCAGTTTATCTGACTGAACCTTTTTAATCTCGGTTACGGCCGAGTAACGTTTTGTCAGCTCCCGTGCACCAGTTATGCTGTTTAACGGTTTATTTTTGGGCCGAAAGTATACCACCCAAGGACCAGTGGATCCATCCTGGTAAACCTTGACTCGGGGGGGGCTGTGAGACATTGGGGGAAAGTGGGGGAAGTGGATCGACCATACTATCATCTGTCTCAGTATCAGATACACGTTCTTCTTCCCCATAATATTCGTCTTCGGAGGATGATCCTTCTGTTTGTTCCATTTTGTTGCGGGAGCAACACGCTCGACCACACTGTTTAATATAAAAAAAAATAAAAAATCAAAAATAAATTATAGAAAATGAATAAATTATAGAAATCAACAAAGCGAACGAAATAAAAAAAGTAAAGCAAAAAATGAAATAATAGGTTTTTAAATTCATGAAATGAGTAGAAAAATTAATGTAAACCAAAATTATAATATGCACGAATCAAATTAGATTAGGTTATTAAATAAAAATTAAGATTATATTTAGAAATAGTTATAAGATTAATAGAATAAATTGAGTCATACTAACAAATTGAATGAAATAAAACGAATAACTGAACATGAAATGCATAAAATTAAAGATATGAATAAAATGAATCAAATGAATCAAATGAAACAAATGATTCAAATGATTCAAATGAATCAAATGAATCAAATGAATCAAATGAATCAAGTAAATCAAATGAATCAAATGAATCAAATGAATCAAATGAATCAAATGAATCAAATGAATCAAATGAATCAAATGAATCAAATGAATCAAATGAATCAAATGAATCAAATGAATCAAATGAATCAAATGAATCAAATGAATCAAATGAATCAAATGAATCAAATGAATCAAATGAATCAAATGAATCAAATGAATCAAATGAATCAAATGAATCAAATGAATCCAATGAATCAAATGAATCCAATGAATCCAATGAATCAAATGAATCAAATGAATTAAATGAATCAAAAGAATCAAAAGAATCATATGAATCATATGAATCATATGAATCATATGAATCATATGATTCAAATGAATCACACGAATCAAATGAATCAAATGAATCAAATGAATCAAATGAATTAAATGAATTAAATGAATCATATGAATCAAATGAATCACATGAAGCACATGAATCAAATTAATCAAATGAATCAAATTGATTTAATTCATCCAGTGAATACAATGAATCAAATTAATGAAATGGATCAAATGAATAAAAAGAATGGATGGACAAAATGAATAAAGTAAAAAATAAATGATATGCATAAATAAAACAAACGAATCAAATAAACAAAATGAGCTGAATGCATTGATTAAAATGAAAAATTGAACAATGCTAAAAGGTTATAAATTAATATAAAGAAATAAATTGAATCAAATAAATTATTTGGATGAAATGATTAAAACTGAAAAAGTAGTCAGATTATTAAAATAAAGAAACTGAACAAAATGAATAAACTGGAAAAAATGAATAAAATGCATACAATGAAAACAATGAATAAAATAAGTTATATAAATGATATGAGTAAAATGCACAAAAAGAATAAACTGATCAGAGTGAATCCAAAGAATGAACCGAATAAAATAAGTAAAATGAACGCAGATGAACAAAACGAATAAAAAGATGCGGAATGAAATAATTAATTAAAATGAAATGGTCATATATTTGAAGCTAAAAAATTTTTTGAATTAAGAAAATGAATAAACCGGATTGTACGAATTTGAGAACCATTACATCAAAAAGTTTTGAAATGTTTTGAAAATCCCATCTTCTGAGAAAAGGGTAATATGCAATGGACTTTCTAGGGCTTCCATCTTTTTTTGGTTTTATTCTTTTTGTTTTCATGCTTCTTTACTTGATAGCGTTTTAAGATTATCTGGTGTTTCTACTTTATTGTTGGACATTAATTATTTATCAGGAACCTGGAACGTTCAATTTGCTTTGGAATTCGAAGTTTACTTTTTGGTCACATATTCCCGAAAAAAAGATTTATGTACAGAATAGAATTTACTGGTCCAGTATTTTAACACGCAATTGAATATAGTAAAGTGAGACAAGGTCACATGTGCTTTCAAACCCCTTGAACAGAGAACGACAGGGAGAATGCGATTCGTGAATGAGACAGGTAGATATTTCAAAATTTTTATTTGCATTGAAGTAAATAGTGTGAAATGTCTAGGGCTATGTCGATAGCATAAAAGCCGTGCATTCAGTTGATTGCAATGCAGTCTCTTTCCATTCATCCTTATAGCTTTCATATTGTTTCGTTCGGAATTCTCGTGCAGAAAATATGGATAAATAAGTCCTATACAGACCAATACTGTGAAAAAGAAATGGTTCAAACTACTCAGTATATCCAGATATGGACGACGATAAGTTAGAAGACACATTGTAGTTGCATCCCCCATCGAGAGTGGGTACTTTGGGAGACTTCTTTTCCTGGATCTGATTTGTGGATATTTTTGGTCTTTGATCCGTTTTTTTTTCATGAAAGTTCGTACCAATACAACGAATGTGCAGCTGATATAACTCATAGTTCATTCGCCTACGCAACGTTCCGTCTTCCATCTGCAACACCTTTCGTTCGAAAACTCCAAGAGCGCGTTGGTCCTCCACGAGCATAGTCGAAGTGTCGTGGCCGTCGAGGACCACCGATTTAATCAGCGTCTTGTAGATAATCAACTTCGTGCGGCGGCGAATTTTGTTCGACCGGAGCGTCCTCCGGAGTTCAAAATAGGCACGATTTCCCGCCAAGATCCGTCTCTGAATTTCTCTGCTGTTATCATTGTCATCGGTTACCAGTGAGCCCAAATACATGAATTCGTCGACCATCTCGATTTCGTCACCGTCAATCCGAACTCGGGTGGGAGGTTCACATTGTCGTCTCTAGAACATCTTCCTCTCATGTATTTTGTCTTCGAAACGTTGATGGCAAGACCAATCCTGCTGACTTCAGCTTTCAGTCTTTGAGCATATATTTCATTCAAAATTCAATAGAGATACGAATAGTGGAATGTCTCTTTTGAAAATTTTCATCGTCAAACTTTCATATTACCCAGTTAAGCCAAATATTTTTCGGATATAGCCATGAATTTCCTTAATTATAGTGTAGATACAGGTTTTGAATATAATTGAATTAAAATTGAGTTGATGTAGCAGCAGACAAAAAATAGTTTTGTTTTCTCAACCTTCGCAATTACAATTAATAAATATTTTACATTGGCAGATTATCACACAACTTAGAAATGGATACAGAAATAGATAGATAGATGCGATACAAAAGAGACAAAGCGAGAAAGAGAAAGAGAGAGAGAGAGAGAGAGAGAGAGAGAGAGAGAGAGAGATGGGGGAGGCGTGTGAGGAATGGCAAATGATGGTTAATGCAGTGACATTATTTTTATAGGTATATTATTATGATATATTGATTTCTTTCATTCTGGTCATAATTAATGTGAGTAGTAAAAGAAAAAGAGCTAAATTTTCGCTAGATTTTTGGGCTTCAAACATACTTACTACTTTACTTTCGGTAACGCCACCAGTATAATTATATGAGAAATCTTTTATCTCACTACTAGGTGAATTACTTGTTGATCTGTGTATTGATATACCCTCCAACATATACCTCATGATTGAACGCAATGCCTAATCCAAGGGATAAATACTAGAACTCACTGTTTCTTTATCAACACATTATTTTGTCTTTGAAGTGAACTTATATATTGATTTTTGAGAAATAGTTAATTTATTATAAAGGTAATTCACAAAATGTTCTCAACATCGAATTCCTTGAATCACGTAGATGTGTTTTCATACCCCGATATTCAAAATCGGTTTAGTTTTGCCCCTAAAACACCAGTAAAGCAATACTCTGTATGAAACAATCTCATTTTTGTTAGTGGAAATTAGTAAGCGAGGACTAAAAATACAAAATATATACGGAAATAATACGGATTTAGACAGTCTATAGCTTGCTAGAAAGGTATTGATGTGCAGTTTGTCAGATAATATTGTAATTTTCAAAAGTTATTCGCAAAAAACCTGCTGTGTTTTCACAAAAACGCCCATATCTCAGAAAGTAAACAACACATCGAAAATCAAAAATAATAGTGTCAAATGGCAACGTTAGGCCTTTCATTTGAAATTAATTTCATTAAGATCGGTTCAGCCATTGCTGAAATAATTACATGACATTTTGTACATACATACATACACACATACACACTCACACACACACATACAGATATTGTCTCAATTTGTCGAGCTGAGTCGATTGGTATATGAGACTCGGCCCTCCAGGCCTCGGAAAAAGTTTTCAAAGTTTGAGCGAATCCTATACATTTCTCTTGTAAGAAATGTAAAAAAATCGATAAGAAAAGTAAAAACCGGTTTAATCCACCGTGCAGTGAGATGAGACATTTCTTACACATTTCACTATTGGATTCGTTTGCAGAACTCACGAGAAGTAGGCACCCAACTAGAGGTGGGATGAAAACAGTTTCTAGTCTTGCACGAATAAAATCTCGAATAAACTGAATAAATTATAGAAATCAACAAAACGAACGAAATAAAAAAGTAAAGCAAAAAATGAAATAATAGGTTTTTAAATTCATGAAATGAGTAGAAAAATTAATGTAAACCAAAATTATAATATACACGAATCAAATTAGATTAGGTTATTAAATAAAAATTAAGATTATATTTAGAAATAGTTATAAGATTAATAGAATAAATTGAGTCATACTAACAAATTGAATGAAATAAAACGAATAACTGAACATGAAATGCATAAAATTAAAGATATGAATAAAATGAATCAAATGAATCAAATGAAACAAATGATTCAAATGATTCAAATGATTCAAATGATTCAAATGATTCAAATGATTCAAATGATTCAAATGATTCAAATGATTCAAATGATTCAAATGATTCAAATGATTCAAATGAATCAAATGAATCAAATGAATCAAATGAATCAAATGAATCAAATGAATCAAATGAATCAAATGAATCAAATGAATCAAATGAATCAAATGAATCAAATGAATCAAATAAATCAAATGAATCCAATGAATCCAATGAATCCAATGAATCCAATGAATCAAATAAATCAAATGAATTAAATGAATTAAATGAATTAAATGAATTAAATGAATCAAAAGAATCATATGAATCATATGAATCATATGAATCAAATGAATCACACGAATCAAATGAATCAAATGAATCAAATGAATCAAATGAATCAAATGAATCAAATGAATTAAATGAATCATATGAATCAAATGAATCACATGAAGCACATGAATCAAATTAATCAAATGAATCAAATTGATTTAATTCATCCAGTGAATACAATGAATCAAATTAATGAAATGAATCAAATGAATAAAAAGAATGGATGAACAAAATGAATAAAGTAAAAAATAAATGAAATGCATAAATAAAACAAACGAATCAAATAAACAAAATGAGCTGAAGTAATAAAATGAATAAAAAGAAGAAAATTGGCAGAATTAAATGCATTGATTAAAATGAAAAATTGAACAATGCTAAAAGGTTATAAATTATTATAAAGAAATAAATTGAATCAAATAAATTATTTGGATGAAATGATTAAAACTGAAAAAGTAGTCAGATTATTAAAATAAAGAAACTGAACAAAATGAATAAACTGGAAAAAATGAATAAAATGCATACAATGAAAACAATGAATAAAATAAGTTAAATTAATGATATGAGTAAAATGCACAAAAAGAATAAACTGATCAGAGTGAATTCAAAGAATGAACCGAATAAAATAAGTAAAATGAACGCAGATGAACAAAACGAATAAAAAGATGCGGAATGAAATAATTAATTAAAATGAAATGAAATATTTGAAGCTAAAAAATTTTTGAATTAAGAAAATGAATAAACCGGATTGTACGAATTTGAGAACCATTGCATCAAAAAGTTTTGAAATGTTTTGAAAATCCCATCTTCTGAGAAAAGGGTAATATGCAATGGACTTTCTAGGGCTTCCATCTTTTTTTGGTTTTATTCTTTTTGTTTTCATGCTTCTTTACTTGATAGCGTTTTAAGATTATCTGGTGTTTCTACTTTATTGTTGGACATTAATTATTTATCAGGAACCTGGAACGTTCAATTTGCTTTGGAATTCGAAGTTTACTTTTTGGTCACATATTCCCGAAAAAAAGATTTATGTACAGAATAGAATTTACTGGTACAGTATTTTAACACGCAATTGAATATAGTAAAGTGAGACAAGGTCACATGTGCTTTCAAACCCCTTGAACAGATAACGACAGGGAGAATGCGATTCGTGAATGAGACAGGTAGATATTTCAAAATTTTTATTTGCATTGAAGTAAATAGTGTGAAATGTCTAGGCTATGTCGATAGCATAAAAGCCGTGCATTCAGTTGATTGCAATGCAGTCTCTTTCCATTCATCCTTATAGCTTTCATATTGTTTCGTTCGGAATTCTCGTGCAGAAAATATGGATAAATAAGTCCTATACAGACCAATACTGTGAAAAAGAAATGGTTCAAACTACTCTGTATATCCAGATATGGACGACGATAAGTTAGAAGACACATTGTAGTTGCATCCCCCATCGAGAGTGGGTACTTTGGGAGACTTCTTTTCCTGGATCTGATTTGTGGATATTTTTGGTCTTTGATCCGTTTTTTTTCATGAAAGTTCGTACCAATACAACGAATGTGCAGCTGATATAACTCATAGTTCATTCGCCTACGCAACGTTCCGTCTTCCATCTGCAACACCTTTCGTTCGAAAACTCCAAGAGCGCGTTGGTCCTCCACGAGCATAGTCGAAGTGTCGTGGCCGTAGAGGACCACCGATTTAATCAGCGTCTTGAAGATAATCAACTTCGTGCGGCGTCGAATTTTGTTCGACCGGAGCGTCCTCCAGAGTCCAAAATAGGCACGATTTCCCGCCAAGATCCGTCATTGTCATCGGTTACCAGTGAGCCCAAATACATGAATTCGTCGACCATCTCGATTTCGTCACCGTCAATCCGAACTCGGGTGGGAGGTTCACATTGTCGTCTCTAGAACCTCTTCCTCTCATGTATTTTGTCTTCGAAACGTTGATGGCAAGACCAATCCTGCTGACTTCAGCTTTCAGTCTTTGAGCATATATTTCATTCAAAATTCAATAGAGATACGCATAGTGGAATGTCTCTTTTGAAATCATCAAACTTTCATATTACCCAGTTAAGCCAAATATTTTTCGGATATAGCCATGAATTTCCTTAATTATAGTGTAGATACAGGTTTTGAATATAATTGAATTAAAATTGAGTTGATGTAGCAGCAGACAAAAAATAGTTTTGTTTTCTCAACCTTCGCAATTACAATTAATAAATATTTCACATTGGCAGATTATCAAACAACTTAGAAATGGATACAGAAATAGCTAGATAGATGCGATACAAAAGAGACAAAGCGAGAAAGAGAGAGAGAGAGAGAAAGAGAGAGAGAGAGAGAGAGAGAGAGAGAGAGAGAGAGAGATGGGGGAGGCGTGTGAGGAATGGCAAATGATGGTTAAGGCAGTGACATTATTTTTATAGGTATATTATTATGATATATTGATTTCTTTCATTCTTGTCATAATTAATGTGAGTAGTAAAAGAAAAAGAGCTAAATTTTCGCTAGATTTTTGGGCTTCAAACATACTTACTACTTTACTTTCGGTAACGCCACCAGTATAATTATATGAGAAATCTTTTATCTCACTACTAGGTGAATTACTTGTTGATCTGTGTATTGATATACCCTCCAACATATACCTCATGATTGAACGCAATGCCTAATCCAAGGGATAAATACTAGAACTCACTGTTTCTTTATCAACACATTATTTTGTCTTTGAAGTGAACTTATATATTGATTTTTGAGAAATAGTTAATTTATTATAAAGGTAATTCACAAAATGTTCTCAACATCGAATTCCTTGAATCACGTAGATGTGTTTTCATACCCCGATATTCAAAATCGATTTAGTTTTGCCCCTAAAACACCAGTAAAGCAATACTCTGTATGAAACAATCTCATTTTTAGTTAGTGGAAATTGGTAAGCAAGGACTAAAAATACAAAATGTTTAATATCTCCGCCGCTCATGCACGGATTTAGACAGTCTATAGCTTGCTAGAAAGGTATTTTAACAAGCTTTCTATTGATGTGCAGTTTGACAGATAATATTGCAATTTTCAAAAGTTATTTGTAAAAAACCTGCTGTGTTTTCACAAAAACGCCCATATCTCAGAAAGTAAACAACATATCGAAAATCAAAAATAATAGTGTCAAATGGCAACGTTAGGGCTTTTATTTGAAATTAATTTAATTAAGAACGGTTCAGCCATTGCTGAGATAATTACATGACATTTTGTACATACATACATACACACATACACACACACATACAGACATTGTCTCAATTTGTCGAGCTGAGTCGATTGGTATATGAGACTCGGCCCTCCGGGCCTCGGAAAAAGTTTTCAAAGTTTGAGCGAATCCTATACATTTCTTTTGTAAGAAATGTAAAAACGAAACACTTCACCAGTTGGTTCCTGACGAGCTGGTAGGTGAATTGATCCTTCGTTTGTTTTATCCGTCACCCGCGTGACCTTCACACAAAAGAGAGCTGATATAGCTCGTCTAAACAAAGCCGTCTTTCAGGCAAGAAAACTGTTTAGTAACGCACTTCACTGCACTACCTTCACCGATATCGCAGGTAATAATTATCACTCGCGGGATTTTTTTTAGTAATGCTTTACTGCAGCACCTTCGTACTACCGAAAAAACTAAACCACACCGGAGAGAACAAAAAACACTTGTTTCTCGGTACAACGTTCGGTTACGAATGTCCCTATTGTTTACATGATTTAGTTAATTATTATTAAGTTATAATATGCTTTCGCAGCTAAGTATTTTTTCAGTAGGATGTTTTAAACCTACTTGTCTTCCGAATAAGGAGCTAAACAAATCTTATAAACTAACTTATAAACTATAAAGAGAGCTAATCGTTGCAATTGAAGATTGCAACCAGAGTTAAAAATAATCGAAGCCTTTTGTTGACGACTGAAAATGAACCTGTTGCGGCTCGCGGTGAATAGAAAAAATATTCATTCAACTATCCATCTTATTCATTCAGTTGAATATCGTACAATATATTCATTTCGCTAATAATCTAGAAAAATGTTTTCAAATGCCGGTAAAACATATGAAACAACAATCATCATCGCTTACATTGTGCCAGGGCCTACTTTGAAGCGTTTGATTCGTTGCTGCACGGTTGCTTCGTGTAATAATCGGAGACGAATGAAAATGTGCATGGATGAATGGGCGTTTGTTCGTTTGACGTTTTCAGCTGCGTCACTGAATATTGAAAATGAATGCGGCTGAATATGATCAATTTTCATTCAATGAATTTGAATATTTTCAACTCTGATTGCAACGATTTTTGTCGGAAGTTTCTTATAATACTGTTGGTCATAATTTCTAATGTTTCTATGTTTGCGAGTCTGTGCAACTCATTTGTGCTAAACCAGGGAGGACGCTTCAAAATCATTTTCAGAATTTTATTCTGAATCCTTTGAAGCGTTTTCTTCCTAGTAGCACAACAACTTGCCCAGATTGGCACTGCATATAGCATTGCCGGTCTAAATATTTCTTAATAAATTAATAGTTCGTTCTTTAGACAGAGCCAAGAATTCCTATTTATAAGAGGGTATAAACATTTTATATATTTGTTGCATTTTGTTTGGATTCCTTCAATGTGATCCTTAAAAGTGAGTTTTTTTATCGTAAATCAAACCCATGTATTTAACTTGATCTGACCACGTTAAATTCAAACCATTAAATTTAATAATATGGTTATTATTTGGTTTAAGAGAAGAAGCTCTTGGCTTATGCGGAAACACAATCAATTGTGTTTTTGCCGCATTAGCGGAAATTTTCCATTTTTTCAGGTAATCATTGAAAATATTTAAGCTTCGTTGCAGTCGACTGCAAATAATACGAAGACTCCTACCAGTGGCTGAGATGCTAGTATCATCACAGACTTTTTACAGGCTGTAGGTAGATTTGGAAGATCAGAGGTAAAAATATTGTATAGTATTGGTGCGACGCTTGATCCTTGAGGGACGCCTGCTTTAACGGGTAGCTTATTAGATTTACAATTGTATTAAGAAACCTGTAGGGTACGGTTAGTAAGATAATTTTCAATTATCTTTATTATATAAATTGGAAAATTGAAATCCCAAATTTTGACAATTAATCCTTTGTGCCAAACACTGTCGAAAGCTTTTTCGATGTTTAGAAGAGCAACTCCAGTGGAATAGCCCTCTGAGATATTTGCCTTTATCATGTTAGTTACTGTCACAAGCTGATGAGTAGTTGAATGTCCAATACGAAATCCAAACTGCTCAGGAAGAAAAATAGATTTCTCATTGATATGAGACATCATTCTAGTTAGGATGATTTTTTCAAATAATTTACTAATAGAAGAGAGTAAACTAATTGGTCGATAGTCGGTAGAGCATGAGACTCTTAATCTCAGGGTCGTGGGTTCGGGCCCCACGTTGGGCGCCAATGTTGCATTTCCACATACCAATAAAGAACCACAAAATTTGCTCATACATAAATTTATTGTGACACAGTTTCACACGCCCCAAGTCATGCTCTTATCTTCTACACTCTTCCTCTAATCACTCCTCCTTCACTTTATTCCTCCACCATTTTCCACTTCGATCTGAACTTAATCTCCGCTCACTCTATCAGCTCACTCCTCGCCTTCATCCCCAGTGATGGAACGTACTCACCATCGACATGTCTGCACTCGACGTCACACGGTATCGTAGGATCGTCTCCGTCGGCTCAGGAAACAGTCGTTCGATACGGGCGGCCAATCCCCCGTCTTTTCACTCCAGTAGTGGAATGCTTCCACTCCTTGTCTTACGCCGACGCCCTGCGTACCAACGCTTGGCTCGTTCGTGTGAGTCGCGCCGAGTTGATCTGTGCCGTCGTTTATCTCAGGGTCGCCAGATGCGTTGGCTCGATCCCTGTCGAAGTCCGTTGCCTGCGCGATGAATGTGTCTGCTAGATTTGCGCCTTCCTTCGCGCCTGAAACAACAATTGTATCCACTCGATGTGCGTCGTTTGTCGCTGGCTTGACAAGTGTATTAATCCGATCCGTGCCGTTGTTTGTTTCGTGCTCAGCCCGTGCAGGAGTCACCCGGTATTTGGCCAAGAAAAACGTCCCGTTCCGTGCCGTCCGTCTCTGGAGAAAGAAAACCAAGAAAAAAAACCGCCCTACAAGGAACACAGTCAGCTAGTTCCTCTACTGATATGGCCTGATTTGGTCTTACCCTTGCCTTGGGGCGATTTGTCTGATGGTTGCGGTTCTCGCCGGAAATCAATCCTTTCTTTCAGACTCTTTTTCGGCTCGCTGCTTGCCTTGCACGTGGTTCGTGCTGAAGCCTTATTTGTTTTCTTTCCGTGTGCTTTTGCATCACTCCTCAGCGTCCTTTCTGACAGGTTGCTCTCGCGCAAGGTTTTTGCCGGCCGAACGGAACGAACTCTTCCTGTCTTTATATCAATCTTTGCAGCTTATATGCCACTTGGCTTTGTCGCATGTGCCAAGACTATGTTTGGCGACGGAGACTCCAGACACACCCGCACGGCTTAACACTGGCACATGAAATGACGACGATCAGCTTTTCTTGGTCTTGTGTCACTGCTGATTCCAGCGGAAATATTCCTCTCCATTTCTCTATGTGACATTTGTCGATGTAGAGTTTAAGCGGAAATGTCTCTCTCATTTTCATTTTCGTTTGTCGTTTGACATTTCTCGATGCGTCATTTTTCAGTGCATCGTTTTTTCAAAAGGGCGTGTGACGGTTTATTTGTAAGATGTGTCAAAATGTGAAGTGTGTTTAATCTTTGCATTCGACATGTACACGCAAAAATTGAAACGTTACAATAAGTTAAATAAATGATATGAGTAAAATGCACAAAAAGAATAAACTGATCAGAGTGAATCCAAAGAATGAACCGAATAAAACAAGTAAAATGAACGCAGATGAACAAAACGAATAAAAAGATGCGGAATGAAATAATTAATTAAAATGAAATGGTCATATATTTGAAGCTAAAAATTTTTTTGAATTAAGAAAATGAATAAACCGGATTGTACGAATTTGAGAACCATTGCATCAAAAAGTTTTGAAATGTTTTGAAAATCCCATCTTCTGAGAAAAGGGTAATATGCAATGGACTTTCTAGGGCTTCCATCTTTTTTTGGTTTTATTCTTTTTGTTTTCATGCTTCTTTACTTGATAGCGTTTTAAGATTATCTGGTGTTTCTACATTATTGTTGGACCTTAATTATTTATCAGGAACCTGGAACGTTCAATTTGCTTTGGAATTCGAAGTTAACTTTTTGGTCACATATTCCCGAAAAAAAGATTTATGTGCAGAATAGAATTTACTGGTCCAGTATTTTAACACGCAATTGAATATAGTAAAGTGAGACAAGGTCACATGTGCTTTCAAACCCCTTGAACAGAGAACGACAGTGAGAATGCGATTCGTGAATGAGACAGGTAGATATTTCAAAATTTTTATTTGCATTGAAGTAAATAGCCGTGCATTCAGTTGATTGCAATGCAGTCTCTTTCCATTCATCCTTATAGCTTTCATATTGTTTCGTTCGGAATTCTCGTGCAGAAAATATGGATAAATAAGTCCTATACAGACCAATACTGTGAAAAAGAAATGGTTCAAACTACTCAGTATATCCAGATATGGACGACGATAAGTTAGAAGACACATTGTAGTTGCATCCCCATCGAGAGTGGGTACTTTGGGAGACTTCTTTTCCTGGATCTGATTTGTGGATATTTTTGGTCTTTGATCCGTTTTTTTCATGAAAGTTCGTACCAATACAACGAATGTGCAGCTGATATAACTCATAGTTCATTCGCCTACGCAACGTTCCGTCTTCCATCTGCAACACCTTTCGTTCGAAAACTCCAAAAGCGCGTTGGTCCTCCACGAGCATAGTCGAAGTGTCGTGGCCGTAGAGGACCACCGATTTAATCAGCGTCTTGTAGATAATCAACTTCGTGCGGCGGCGAATTTTGTTCGACCGGAGCGTCCTCCGGAGTCCAAAATAGGCACGATTTCCCGCCGAGATCCGTCTCTGAATTTCTCTGCTGTTATCATTGTCATCGGTTACCAGTGAGCCCAAATACATGAATTCGTCGACCATCTCGATTTCGTCACCGTCAATCCGAACTCGGGTGGGAGGTTCACATTGTCGTCTCTAGAACCTCTTCCTCTCATGTATTTTGTCTTCGAAACGTTGATGGCAAGACCAATCCTGCTGACTTCAGCTTTCAGTCTTTGAGCATATATTTCATTCAAAATTCAATAGAGATACGAATAGTGGAATGTCTCTTTTGAAATCATCAAACTTTCATATTACCCAGTTAAGCCAAATATTTTTCGGATATAGCCATGAATTTCCTTAATTATAGTGTAGATACAGGTTTTGAATATAATTGAATTAAAATTGAGTTGATGTAGCAGCAGACAAAAAATAGTTTTGTTTTCTCAACCTTCGCAATAACAATTAATAAATATTTCACATTGGCAGATTATCAAACAACTTAGAAATGGATACAGAAATAGCTAGATAGATGCGATACAAAAGAGACAAAGCGAGAAAGAGAGAGAGAGAGAAAGAGAGAGAGAGAGAGAGATGGGGGAGGCGTGTGAGGAATGGCAAATGATGGTTAAGGCAGTGACATTATTTTTATAGGTATATTATTATGATATATTGATTTCTTTCATTCTTGTCATAATTAATGTGAGTAGTAAAAGAAAAAGAGCTAAATTTTCGCTAGATTTTTGGGCTTCAAACATACTTACTACTTTACTTTCGGTAACGCCACCAGTATAATTATATGAGAAATCTTTTATCTCACTACTAGGTGAAGTACTTGTTGATCTGTGTATTGATATACCCTCCAACATATACCTCATGATTGAACGCAATGCCTAATCCAAGGGATAAATACTAGAACTCACTGTTTCTTTATCAACACATTATTTTGTCTTTGAAGTGAACTTATATATTGATTTTTGAGAAATAGTTAATTTATTATAAAGGTAATTCACAAAATGTTCTCAACATCGAATTCCTTGAATCACGTAGATGTGTTTTCATACCCCGATATTCAAAATCGATTTAGTTTTGCCCCTAAAACACCAGTAAAGCAATACTCTGTATGAAACAATCTCATTTTTAGTTAGTGGAAATTGGTAAGCAAGGACTAAAAATACAAAATGTTTAATATCTCCGCCGCTCATGCACGGATTTAGACAGTCTATAGCTTGCTAGAAAGGTATTTTAACAAGCTTTCTATTGATGTGCAGTTTGTCAGATAATATTGTAATTTTCAAAAGTTATTCGTAAAAAACCTGCTGTGTTTTCACAAAAACGCCCATATCTCATAAAGTAAACAACATATCGAAAATCAAAAATAATAGTGTCAAATGGCAACGTTAGGCCTTTTATTTGAAATTAATTTCATTAAGATCGGTTCAGCCATTGCTGAGATAATTACATGACATTTTGTACATACATACATACACACATACACACACACACACATACAGACATTGTCTCAATTTGTCGAGCTGAGTCGATTGGTATATGAGACTCGGCCCTCCGGGCCTCGGAAAAAGTTTTCAAAGTTTGAGCGAATCCTATACATTTCTTTTGTAAGAAATGTAAAAAGTTAAAAAATATGAAAGCTCCAGGTTATGATGGAATTTTTAACATTCTTCTTAAAAACCTTCCCGAAATCACCATGAGATACTTAGTCAAAATATTCAACAAATGTTTTGAATTAGCATACTTCCCTGAAAGATGGAAAAATGCCAAGGTTATTCCTATTTTGAAGCCAGATAAAAACCCAGTAGAAGCATTGTAACGTTTCAATTTTTGCGTGTACATGTCGAATGCAAAGATTAAACACACTTCACATTTTGACACATCTTACAAATAAACCGTCACACGCCCTTTTGAAAAAACGATGCACTGAAAAATGACGCATCGAGAAATGTCAAACGACAAACGAAAATGAAAATGAGAGAGACATTTCCGCTTAAACTCTACATCGACAAATGTCACATAGAGAAATGGAGAGGAATATTTCCGCTGGAATCAGCAGTGACACAAGACCAAGAAAAGCTGATCGTCGTCATTTCATGTGCCAGTGTTAAGCCGTGCGGGTGTGTCTGGAGTCTCCGTCGCCAAACATAGTCTTGGCACATGCGACAAAGCCAAGTGGCATATAAGCTGCAAAGATTGATATAAAGACAGGAAGAGTTCGTTCCGTTCGGCCGGCAAAAACCTTGCGCGAGAGCAGCCTGTCAGAAAGGACACTGAGGAGTGGTGCAAAAGCACACGGAAAGAAAACAAATAAGGCTTCAGCACGAACCACGTGCAAGGCAAGCAGCGAGCCGAAAAAGAGTCTGAAAGAAAGGATTGATTTCCGGCGAGAACCGCAACCATCAGACAAATCGCCCCAAGGCAAGGGTAAGACCAAATCAGGCCATATCAGTAGAGGAACTAGCTGACTGTGTTCCTTGTAGGGCGGTTTTTTCTTGGTTTTCTTTCTCCATAGACGGACGGCACGGAACGGGACGTTTTTCTTGGCCAAATACCGGGTGACTCCTGCACGGGCTGAGCACGAAACAAACAACGGCACGGATCGGATTAATACACTTGTCAAGCCAGCGACAAACGACGCACATCGAGTGGATACAATTGTTGTTTCAGGCGCGAAGGAAGGCGCAAATCTAGCAGACACATTCATCGCGCAGGCAACGGACTTCGACAGGGATCGAGCCAACGCATCTGGCGACCCTGAGATAAACGACGGCACAGATCAACTCGGCGCGACTCACACGAACGAGCCAAGCGTTGGTACGCAGGGCGTCGGCGTGAGACAAGGAGTGGAAGCATTCCACTACTGGAGTGAAAAGACGGGGGATTGGCCGCCCGTATCGAACGACTGTTTCCTGAGCCGACGGAGGCGAGCTCAGAGTCATCGTCACGATCCTACGATACCGTGTGACGTCGAGTGCAGACATGTCGATGGTGAGTTCGTTCCATCACTGGGGATGAAGGCGAGGAGTGAGCTGATAGAGTGAGCGGAGATTAGGTTCAGATCGAAGTGGAAAATGGTGGAGGAATAAAGTGAAGGAGGAGTGATTAGAGGAAGAGTGTAGAAGATAAGAGCATGACTTGGGGCGTGTGAAACTGTGTCACAATAAATTTATGTATGAGCAAATTTTGTGGTTCTTTATTGGTATGTGGAAATGCAACATTATTTTATTCATTGTTTTCATTGTATGCATTTTATTCATTTTTTCCAGTTTATTCATTTTGTTCAGTTTCTTTATTTTAATAATCTGACTACTTTTTCAGTTTTAATCATTTCATCCAAATAATTTATTTGATTCAATTTATTTCTTTATATTAATTTATAACCTTTTAGCATTGTTCAATTTTTCATTTTAATCAATGCATTTAATTCTGCCAATTTTCTTCTTTTTATTCATTTTATCACTTCAGCTCATTTTGTTTATTTGATTCGTTTGTTTTATTTATGCATTTCATTTATTTTTTACTTTATTCATTTTGTTCATCCATTCTTTTTGTTCATTTGATTCATTTGATTCATTTGATTCATGTGCTTCATGTGATTCATTTGATTCATATGATTCATTTAATTCATTTGATTCATTTGATTCATTTGATTCATTTGATTCGTGTGATTCATTTGATTCATATGATTCATATGATTCTTTTGATTCATTTAATTCATTTAATTCATTTGATTCATTGGATTCATTGGATTTATTGGATTCATTGGATTCATTGGATTCATTTGATTCATTTGATTTATTTGATTCATTTGATTCATTTGATTCATTTGATTCATTTGATTCATTTGATTCATTTGATTCATTTGATTCATTTGATTCATTTGATTCATTTGATTCATTTGATTCATTTGATTCATTTGATTCATTTGATTCATTTGATTCATTTGATTCATTTGATTCATTTGATTAATTTGATTAATTTGATTAATTTGATTAATTTGATTCATTTGATTCATTTGATTCATTTGATTCATTTGATTCATTTGATTTATTTGATTCATTTGATTCATTTGATTCATTTGATTCATTTGATTCATTTGATTCATTTGATTCATTTGATTCATTTGATTCATTTGATTCATTTGATTCATTTGATTCATTTGATTCATTTGATTCATTTGATTCATTTGATTCATTTGATTCATTTGATTCATTTGATTCATTTGATTCATTTGATTCATTTGATTCATTTGATTCATTTGATTCATTTGATTCATTTGATTCATTTGATTCATTTGATTCATTTGATTCATTTGATTCATTTGATTCATTTGATTCATTTGATTCATTTGATTCATTTGATTCATTTGATTCATTTGATTCATTTAATTCATTTGATTCATTTGATTCATTTGATTCATTTGATTCATTTGATTCATTTGATTCATTTGATTCATTTGATTCATTTGATTCATTTTATTCATTTTATTCATTTTATTCATTTTATTCATTTTATTCATTTGATTCATTTGATTCATTTGATTCATTTGATTCATTTGATTCATTTGATTCATTTGATTCATTTGATTCATTTGATTCATTTGATTCATTTGATTCATTTGATTCATTTGATTCATTTGATTCATTTGATTCATTTGATTCATTTGATTCATTTGATTCATTTGATTCATTTGATTCATTTGCTTCATTTGATTCATTTGATTCATTTGATTCATTTGATTCATTTGATTCATTTGATTCATTTGATTCATTTGATTCATTTGATTCATTTGATTCATTTGATTCATTTGATTCATATGATTCATATGATTCATTTGATTCATTTGATTCATTTGATTCATTTGAATCATTTGAATCATTTGATTTGATTCATTTGATTCATTTTATTAATATCTTTAATTTTATGCATTTCATGTTCAGTTATTCGTTTTATTTCATTCAATTTGTTAGTATGACTCAATTTATTCTACTAATCTTATAACTATTTCTAAATATAATCTTAATTTTTATTTAATAACCTAATCTAATTTGATTGGTATATATTATAATTTTGGTTTGCATTAATTTTTCTACTCATTTCATGAATTTGAAAACCTATTATTTCATTTTTTGCTTTACTTTTTTATTTCGTTCGTTTTGTTGATTTCTATAATTTATTCAGTTTATTCGACATTTTATTCGTGCAAGACTAGAAACTGTTTTCATCCCACCTCTAGTTGGGTGCCTACTTCTCGTGAGTTCTGCAAACGAACCCAATAGTGAAATGTGTAAGAAATGTCTCATCTCACTGCACGGTGGATTAAATCGGTTTTTATGATGGATTTGATCTCATCATAGTTTGTTTCAACAATATCGTCTAGAGACAATACTTGATTTGAAACGTTTTCATATTTTTGTAAGACTTCGGTTTCAATAGGACTCACAACGTTGAGATTAAAATTATGGACGCTTTCAAACTGCTGAGCAAGTTTTTGAGTCTTTTCTTCGTTTGTAAGAAGTATGTGGTACCCTTCCTTCAAAGCTGGAATTGGTTTCTGAGGTTTCTTAAGAACCTTGGAAAGTTTCCAGAAAGGTTTAGAATTTGGCTTGATTTGTTCAACCTCTTTCGCGAAATTTTCATTTCTTAAGAGTGTGAATCTATGCTTAATTTCTTTTTGTAGATCCTGATAGATACATTTCATAGCAGGATCACGAGAACGTTGATATTGACGTCTTCGAACAGTGAATCAGAAGTTGTAGATCGTCGTCAATAATAGGAGTATTAAATTGTTTCTGTGTTGTTGGTACTGATAAATTTCTAGCATCAACTATAGAATTACTTAAATTTTGTAATGCCGTATCAATGTCAGCTTTATTTTGTAAATCAAGGTCATGATTAAAATGATTCTCAATATAAGTTTTGTGCCTTTCTCAATTCGCTTTGTGATAGTTGAACGCTGAGCTAATGGGATTGGAAACAGCTTCTTGAGAAAGTGAAAAAGTTACCGGAAGATGATCAGAATCAAAGTCAACATGTGTAATCAATTCGTTACAGAGGTGACTTTGGTCTGTCAAAACCAAATCAATTGTTGATGGATTCCTTACAGACGAATAGCACGTGGGACCATTCGGTAACAAAAATCAATATATAAGTTCACTTCAAAGACAAAATAATGTGTTGATAAAGAAACAGTGAGTTCTAGTATTTATCCCTTGGATTAGGCATTGCGTTCAATCATGAGGTATATGTTGGAGGGTATATCAATACACAGATCAACAAGTAATTCACCTAGTAGTGAGATAAAAGATTTCTCATATAATTATACTGGTGGCGTTACCGAAAGTAAAGTAGTAAGTATGTTTGAAGCCCAAAAATCTAGCGAAAATTTAGCTCTTTACTCACATTAACTATGACAAGAATGAAAGAAATCAATATATCATAATAATATACCTATAAAAATAATGTCACTGCATTAACCATCATTTGCCATTCCTCACACGCCTCCCCCATCTCTCTCTCTCTCTCTCTCTCTCTCTCTCTCTCTCTCTCTCTCTCTCTCTCTCTCTCTCTCTCTCTCTCTCTCTCTCTCTCTCTCTCTCTCTTTCTCGCTTTGTCTCTTTTGTATCGCATCTATCTAGCTATTTCTGTATCCATTTCTAAGTTGTTTGATAATCTGCCAATGTAAAATATTTATTAATTGTAATTGCAAAGGTTGAGAAAACAAAACTATTTTTTGTCTGCTGCTACATCAACTCAATTTTAATTCAATTATATTCAAAACCTGTATCTACACTATAATTAAGGAAATTCATGGCTATATCCGAAAAATATTTGGCTTAACTGGGTAATATGAAAGTTTGACGATGAAAATTTTCAAAAGAGACATTCCACTATTCGTATCTCTATTGAATTTTGAATGAAATATATGCTCAAAGACTGAAAGCTGAAGTCAGCAGGATTGGTCTTGCCATCAACGTTTCGAAGACAAAATACATGAGAGGAAGAGGTTCTAGAGACGACAATGTGAACCTCCCACCCGAGTTCGGATTGACGGTGACGAAATCGAGATGGTCGACGAATTCATGTATTTGGGCTCACTGGTAACCGATGACAATGATAACAGCAGAGAAATTCAGAGACGGATCTTGGCGGGAAATCGTGCCTATTTTGGACTCCGGAGGACGCTCCGGTCGAACAAAATTCGTCGCCGCACGAAGTTGATTATCTACAAGACGCTGATTAAATCGGTGGTCCTCTACGGCCACGACACTTCGACTATGCTCGTGGAGGACCAACGCGCTCTTGGAGTTTTCGAACGAAAGGTGTTGCAGATGGAAGACGGAACGTTGCGTAGGCGAATGAACTATGAGTTATATCAGCTGCACATGCGTTGTATTGGTACGAACTTTCATGAAAAAAACGGATCAAAGACCAAAAATATCCACAAATCAGATCCAGGAAAAGAAGTCTCCCAAAGTACCCACTCTCGATGGGGGATGCAACTACAATGTGTCTTCTAACTTATCGTCGTCCATATCTGGATATACTGAGTAGTTTGAACCATTTCTTTTTCACAGTATTGGTCTGTATAGGACTTATTTATCCATATTTTCTGCACGAGAATTCCGAACGAAACAATATGAAAGCAATAAGGATGAATGGAAAGAGACTGCATTGCAATCAACTGAATGCACGGCTTTTATGCTATCGACATAGCCTAGACATTTCACACTATTTACTTCAATGCAAATAAAATTTTTGAAATATCTACCTGTCTCATTCACGAATCGCATTCTCCCTGTCGTTCTCTGTTCAAGGGGTTTGAAAGCACATGTGACCTTGTCTCACTTTACTATATTCAATTGCGTGTTAAAATACTGGACCAGTAAATTCTATTCTGTACATAAATCTTTTTTTCGGGAATATGTGACCAAAAAGTAAACTTCGAATTCCAAAGCAAATTGAACGTTCCAGGTTCCTGATAAATAATTAAGGTCCAACAATAAAGTAGAAACACCAGATAATCTTAAAACGCTATCAAGTAAAGAAGCATGAAAACAAAAAGAATAAAACCAAAAAAAAGATGGAAGCCCTAAAAAGTCCATTGCATATTACCCTTTTCTCAGAAGATGGGATTTTCAAAACATTTCAAAACTTTTTGATGCAATGGTTCTCAAATTCGTACAATCCGGTTTATTCATTTTCTTAATTCAAAAATTTTTTTAGCTTCAAATATATGACCATTTCATTTTAATTAATTATTTCATTCCGCATCTTTTTATTCCTTTTGTTCATCTGCGTTCATTTTACTTATTTTATTCGGTTCATTCTTTGGATTCACTCTGATCAGTTTATTCTTTTTGTGCATTTTACTCATATCATTTATTTAACTTATTTTATTCATTGTTTTCATTGTATGCATTTTATTCATTTTTTCCAGTTTATTCATTTTGTTCAGTTTCTTTATTTTGATAATCTGACTACTTTTTCAGTTTTAATCATTTCATCCAAATAATTTATTTGATTCAATTTATTTCTTTATATTAATTTATAACCTTTTATCATTGTTCAATTTTTCATTTTAATCAATGCATTTAATTCTGCCAATTTTCTTCTTTTTATTCATTTTATTACTTCAGCTCATTTTGTTTATTTGATTCGTTTGTTTTATTTATGCATTTCATTTATTTTTTACTTTATTCATTTTGTTCATCCATTCTTTTTATTCATTTGATCCATTTCATTAATTTGATTCATTGTATTCACTGGATGAATTAAATCAATTTGATTCATTTGATTAATTTGATTCATGTGCTTCATGTGATTCATTTGATTCATATGATTCATTTAATCCATTTGATTCATTTGGTTCATTTGATTCATTTGATTCGTGTGATTCATTTGATTCATATGATTCATATGATTCATATGATTCATATGATTCATATGATTCATATGATTCATATGATTCATATGATTCTTTTGATTCATTTAATTCATTTGATTCATTTGATTCATTGGATTCATTGGAATAATTGGATTCATTTGATTCATTTGATTTATTTGATTCATTTGATTCATTTGATTGATTTGATTCATTTGATTGATTTGATTCATTTGATTCATTTGATTCATTTGATTCATTTGATTCATTTGATTCATTTGATTCATTTGATTCATTTGATTCATTTGATTCATTTGATTCATTTGATTCATTTGATTCATTTGATTCATTTGATTCATTTGATTCATTTGATTCATTTGATTCATTTGATTCATTTGATTCATTTGATTCATTTGATTCATTTGATTCATTTGATTCATTTGATTCATTTGATTCATTTGATTCATTTGATTCATTTGATTCATTTGAATCATTTGATTCATTTGATTCATTTGATTCATTTGATTCATTTGATTCATTTGATTCATTTGATTCATTTGATTCATTTGATTCATTTGATTCATTTGATTCATTTGATTCATTTGATTCATTTGATTCATTTGATTCATTTGATTCATTTGATTCATTTGATTCATTTGATTCATTTGATTCATTTGATTCATTTGATTCATTTGATTCATTTGATTCATTTGATTCATTTGATTCATTTGATTCATTTGATTCATTTGATTCATTTGATTCATTTGATTCATTTGATTCATTTGATTCATTTGATTCATTTGATTCATTTGATTCATTTGATTCATTTGATTCATTTGATTCATTTGATTCATTTGATTCATTTGATTCATTTGATTCATTTGATTCATTTGATTCATTTGATTCATTTGATTCATTTGATTCATTTGATTCATTTGATTCATTTGATTCATTTGATTCATTTGATTCATTTGATTCATTTGATTCATTTGATTCATTTGATTCATTTGATTCATTTGATTCATTTGATTCATTTGATTCATTTGATTCATTTGATTCATTTGATTCATTTGATTCATTTGATTCATTTGATTCATTTGATTCATTTGATTCATTTGATTCATTTGATTCATTTGATTCATTTGATTCATTTGATTCATTTGATTCATTTGATTCATTTGATTCATTTGATTCATTTGATTCATTTGATTCATTTGATTCATTTGATTCATTTGATTCATTTGATTCATTTGATTCATTTGATTCATTTGATTCATTTGATTCATTTGATTCATTTGATTCATTTGATTCATTTGATTCATTTGATTCATTTGATTCATTTGATTCATTTGATTCATTTGATTCATTTGATTCATTTGATTCATTTGATTCATTTGATTCATTTGATTCATATGATTCATTTGATTCATTTGATTCATTTGATTCATTTGATTCATTTGAATCATTTGTTTCATTTGATTCATTTGATTCATTTTATTAATATCTTTAACTTTATGCATTTCATGTTCAGTTATTCGTTTTATTTCATTCAATTTGTTAGTATGACTCAATTTATTCTATTAATCTTATAACTATTTCTAAATATAATCTTAATTTTTATTTAATAACCTAATCTAATTTGATTCGTGTATATTATAATTTTGGTTTACATTAATTTTTCTACTCATTTCATGAATTTAAAAACCTGTTATTTCATTTTTTGCTTTACTTTTTTATTTCGTTCGTTTTGTTGATTTCTATAATTTATTCAGTTTATTCGAGATTTTATTCGTGCAAGACTAGAAACTGTTTTCATCCCACCTCTAGTTGTGTGCCTACTTCTCGTGAGTTCTGCAAACGAACCCAATAGTGAAATGTGCAAGAAATGTCTTATCTCACTGCACGGTGGATTAAATCAGTTTTTATGATGGATTTGATCTCATCATAGTTAGTTTCAACAATATCGTCTAGAGACAATACTTGATTTGAAACGTTTTCATATTTTTGTAAGACTTCGGTTTCAATAGGACTCACAACGTTGAGATTAAAATTATGGACGCTTTCAAACTGCTGAGCAAGTTTTTGAGTCTTTTCTTCGTTTGTAAGAAGTATGTGGTACCCTTCCTTCAAAACTGGAATTGGTTTCTGAGGTTTCTTAAGAACCTTGGAAAGTTTCCAGAAAGGTTTAGAATTTGGCTTGATTTGTTCAACCTCTTTCGCGAAATTTTCATTTGTTAAGAGTGTGAATCTATGCTTAATTCCTTTTTGTAGATCCTGATAGATACATTTCATAGCAGGATCACGAGAACGTTGATATTGACGTCTTCGAACAGCGAATCAGAAGTTGTAGATCGTCGTAAATAATAGGAGTATTAAATTG
This sequence comes from Topomyia yanbarensis, assembly GCF_030247195.1. NCBI lineage: Eukaryota > Metazoa > Arthropoda > Insecta > Diptera > Culicidae > Topomyia > Topomyia yanbarensis. Next base: position 108,894,443 of record NC_080670.1, on the reverse strand, counting down.
TTTCTGTGTTGTTGGTACTGATAAATTTCTAGCATTAACTATAGAATTACTTGAATTTTGTAATGCCGTATCAATGTCAGCTTTATTTTGTAAATCAAGGTCATGATTAAAATGATTCTCAATATAAGTTTTGTGCCTTTCCCAATTCGCTTTGTGATAGTTGAACGCTGAGCTAATGGGATTGGAAACAGCTTCTTGAGAAAGTGAAAAAGTTACTGGAAGATGATCAGCATCAAAGTCAGCATGTGTAATCAATTCGTTACAGAGGTGACTTTGGTCTGTCAAAACCAAATCAATTGTTGATGGATTCCTTACAGACGAATAGCACGTAGGACCATTCGGTAACAAAATTGAACAATAACCAGCAGAGCAATCATTAAAAAGTAGTTTACCGTTGGAATTGTTTTGAGCATTATTCCAGGCTCGGTGTTTCGCGTTAAAATCGCCGATTATGAAGAATTTCGACCGATTTCTTGTAAGTTTTTGTAAGTCTCCTTTCAAGAAATTGATTTGCTCGCCAGTGCACTGAAAAGGCAAATAGGCTGCAGCAATAAAAATGATACCAAGATCAATTTCAACTTCGATACCCAAACTCTCGATCACCTTGGTGTCAAGAGACGGCGTAACGGAATGTTTGATCCTGCGATTAACCGATTTGCGATTCCTCCGCCGAATCCAACAATTCGATCAAATCGATGAATAACAAAATTAGAGTTACTCTTCAATTTAATATTTGGTTTCAAAAAAGTTTCGGTCACAACGGCTATATGCATATTATGTATCCTCAAGAAGTTGAAAATTTCGTCTTCGTACGTTTTTAATGAACGAGCATTCCAATTTAATAAATTTAAATGATTTGAAGTCATTGTTAAACTTTAATTTCATTACAATTTTGTTAGCAAATTCCCACCCTGCTTGAAAAACTTCAAACATGGAGGTAGAATTTAACATGGAAATCATCATAGGTAACATAGAGTCCTGCAGGTATTTTAATTTTTCTTCCGTTACGTTACCTAGATCCATTGGACTAAAGCGTTGGGTGCAAACGAGTTTGTAGGCGTGATAACGTTAGCCGTTATTTTGGCCTTGTTACCTGCCACTGAAGCATAAGATGACACACCATTGTAAAATGGTGTGACGGAGGTAGAAGAAGTTGTTAATCTATTTTGAATCGGATTAACACGTTTGGACGTGTTTTCTTGAAGTGTACCTGAAGAAGTAGGTACATGTTTTATTTGTGGATTTGTTGTCTAGAACGAGAATTTATAATTTTTTCTCGAACAGGACAACCCCAGAAATTCGATTTATTATTTTCGCTACAATTAGCGCATTTGAAACTTTTTGTGGTTTTTTTCACCGGACAAGTATCTTCGTGTGCGATTCATCACCACAGATCATACATTTGGAATCCAAATGACAATTTTTTGTGCCGTGCCCAAAGCCTTGGCATCTACGACACTGGATTCATTGGATTCATTGGAATAATTGGATTCATTTGATTCATTTGATTTATTTGATTCATTTGATTCATTTGATTCATTTGATTCATTTGATTCATTTGATTCATTTGATTCATTTGATTCATTTGATTCATTTGATTCATTTGATTCATTTGATTCATTTGATTCATTTGATTCATTTGATTCATTTGATTCATTTGATTCATTTGATTCATTTGATTCATTTGATTCATTTGATTCATTTGATTCATTTGATTCATTTGATTCATTTGATTCATTTGATTCATTTGATTCATTTGATTCATTTGATTCATTTGATTCATTTGATTCATTTGATTCATTTGATTCATTTGATTCATTTGATTAATGTAGTATGTATATATTTTAAATGATCAAAAATGTTGAAGGCTTGAGTATAAATTGGCTGGCATAGGCTTTGTTCTGCTAAATATTTGTAATCTGCAAAACATCTGCAGTGAAAATGCAAAATCTGCAGATCTGGCATCCTTTTAGTATTCCCCACAGGAAATTCATCCAAATGGTGTAAAAATACGGGGAAACAAGGCAAGATAGGTATTCAGAATATGGGGTTAAATGAGCAGCTTGCACTATTTTTGATTTTTTCAATAGTTAGAGGTACCAAATCATCGCGGCAATCAGCAGTAACGAATTGGGGATAAAAAAGGAAGCATCCTATCATATAAAAATTTTTGACGAGAAAGGTCTATTGGGTTGTGGCAGAATCATCAACGACATTGAAATTTATTGTAGACATGAGGTATTAATATGGAATATAAAATAGACTGGCTGTTTAATAACTGCGCGCATAACAGAGCCTCTTGAAGCACATCGCTATTGAGATCGGTTACAGTTTCAATTGTTTTCTGCTTTGAAATTATAGTAAATTACATCCATCAAAATAAAAGTTTGTTTACAAATCTTATTCGTTCTTTTGCAAATTTAATATGGAATTGCATTGCTGAATTCCAGTAAAATGTTGAATTGCTGAACACCATTCAGTAATTTATTTTGCTGAAACAAGGAACGAAAATTTGGCGTGCGGCCGACAAGAACTCAATTCTTGAGCGTTTTTTCAAAAAGACATATCTGGAATGAGTTACTCTCTTTGTTTACTTTCTCTTTCGATTTTTACGGCGTTACGATAACACTTTTCACTTATTTTACAGTACAGATCGAAAGACGGTGGTTTTAGCTAGCATATTATGCAAAGAGTTGATGAATAAATGTTAAAGTGACCGAATTATTAACAGAAGAGAAAGTAAACAAAGAGAGTAACTCATTGCAGATATGACGCTGACCTTTCTATTCCCGTTAAAAAAAGAAACGGTGTCGAATTATTTCGTGAGGAAAACAAAAAATGCGCTGCAAAAACCGGTTGAGGTTAGGTAGTGACTCACAATTATATTCAACTATTTGGCACGATCAGCAATGCTGTGATGTAACCGAACTGCATCGAAAGCGCTCTGTTGGGTACTTTTCATAGAATAATTCTTGATCGTCAGTCTCTACGCATCGCTCGATCGAGATAGAAGTGTTTTGTTTTCGGTCTGTTGGAAAAAGAACAGTGCAGTAATCCGCGTTCAAGGTTATTTTGCCATTCTCTGCCTCTTCGAGGTTTGGACTTTTATTCTTTTGTGCGTGTGTTAACCGTTAGGCCACATTCCTCAACCTTTTGTTCGTAAAGCGAGGATTGAACAATAACCAGCTATTTAAGCTGGACTGGTGCGTCGTGGGAAACGAGTATACAGATAAGTGAAATCTACCTTTTTGATACATTTACGGCTTTTTCCCGTCTGCGCGGGTTCTGACCCCGTGCGTTGACGGTGTCGATGGCTTCCTCCCCGGATGGCCAAATGGAGATCGAGTCGACTCCTAAGGCTCTCCCCCGACCCAAACAATATCCAGAGCTCTCGACCGGTCCCTTTGTGGTCTTCTTTCGGCCCAAAACAAAATCGCTGAATCTATTACAGATTTCAAAAGACCTGACGGAACGGTTCTCGGCTGTGACCGAAATAAAAAAGGTCCGCTCAGACAGGCTGAGGGTCGTGCTGACTAACTCAAAGCAGGCAAACGATATTGCTTGCTGCGAGCACTTTACGAAGGACTATCACGTGTATATTCCAGCGGTAAAAGTACAGTCTGAAGGCGTTGTCACCGATGACAGTTTGACATGCGAGAATCTGCTGCAGTACGGGGTTGGCCGTTTTAGAGACCGCATACTTCAGCCAGTGAAAATACTCGAGTGCAAGCGTTTGCACTCAGTAGTAGTTGCGGGGGATGGTTCAAAAACGTACCCCCAATCAAACTCTTATCGGTTGACCTTCGCTGGTACCGCTTTGCCAAATTACGTCCTCTTGCACAAGGTTCGTCTGCCTGTGCGTCTGTTTGTGCCGCGGGTCATGAATTGCACAAAGTGTAAACAATTGGGTCACACAGCCACCCATTGTAGCAATAAGGCCCGCTGTGGAAAATGCGGGGAGAATCATCTAGATGATTCGTGCAGTAGGAATGCTGAGAAGTGTCCTTACTGTGCAGAGAATCTGCATGATATCTCGGCATGTCCCGCGTACAAACTACGCGGGGATAAACTAAAACGTTCCCTTGCGGGACGATCCGAACGTTCTTTCGCAGAAATGCTAAAGAAAGCTACACCACCAACCTCAACAAACATCTATGCTCACTTGCCTCCTAACGAGGGCGAGGCTGATGACCCACAAGAGGGAACATCTACTAGGGCGCCTAGAAGTTATAGGAAGAGGAGGAACATTTCCTCTCCTAAAGTTCGTTGTAAAGGCCAGAAGGTATCCCTTGACGGGACTCCGAAAGTCACATCTATTGGAAGTGTTGCAACCAAACCGAAGCAATTAGCTCCTGGTCTCGGAGGATTAAACTCAGAGAAGGAGTTCCCAGCACTTCCAGGAACATCAAAAATCCCAAGTGTTCCTCTGTTTCAGTTCGAGAATAATCGCGGCACTGGAATTATCAAACTCTCGGACATTGTGGACTGGATAATAAAAACTTTCAATATAACTGATCCTATTAAAAGTCTTATGTTAGCTTTTCTCCCTACAGTAAGAACATTTTTGAAGCAGTTGACTGCTAAATGGCCCCTCCTTTCAGCGATTGTATCCTTCGATGGCTAACTCATCGAACGAGGTCACGGATTTGATCACTGTTCTACAGTGGAATTGCAGAAGTATCATCCCGAAAATCGATTCCTTCAAAATTTTAATAAATAATTTGAGTTGCGATGCATTTGCATTATGTGAAACTTGGTTAACTCCCAACATAGATCTCAACTTCCACGACTTTAATATTATTCGCCTGGATCGAGACACCCCCTATGGAGGAGTGCTTTTGGGGATCAAAAAGCGCTATTCCTTCTACAGAATTAACCTTCCCTCGATAACAGGTATTGAAGTTGTCGCTTGTCAAGTAACAACCAAAGGCAAAGATCTTTGCATAGCTTCCATATATATTCCCCCCAACACCGCGATTGGGCATCGCCGGCTACATGACATCATAGAATCCCTGCCTGCACCGCGACTAGTTTTAGGCGACTTTAACTCTCACGGTACGGAATGGGGTTGCCTTTATGATGATAACCGTTCCTCTTTAATTCACAATATTTGCGACAACTTCAACATGACAATTCTAAACACGGGTGAAATGACACGGATTCCTCCCCCACCAGCGCGCCCAAGCGCATTAGATTTATCCCTTTGCTCGACCTCGCTAAAGTTAGAATGCGCGTGGAAGGTAATCCCTGATCCCCACGGTAGCGACCATCTGCCCATCGTAGTCTCAATCAATAACGGCTCAAGGCCATTGGAAACAATTAATATTTCGTATGACCTCACACGAAATATCGATTGGAAGAGCTATGCTGCCGCGATATCCGACAACATCGAATCTACTCAAGAACTTCCTCCGGAGGAAGAGTACAGCTTTTTGGCTGGCTTGATTCTCGACAGCGCGAATCAAGCTCAGACTAAGCCAGTACCCGGCGCGAACATACAAAAACGTTCTCCCAATCCCTGGTGGGATAAAGAGTGCTCAGACGTGTACGCAGAGAAGGCCGCCGCGTTTAAGACCTTCCGAAACGACGGGTTACCCGCTAGTTTTCGACAGTACGCGACGTTAGACAAGCGAATGAAGAGTTTGACGAAAGCCAAAAAACGCGGTTATTGGCGCCGGTTCGTCGACGGATTAACGAGAGAAACATCGATGAGCACTCTTTGGGGAACAGCCCGACGTATGCGAAATCGAAACAGTACTAATGAGAGTGTGGAATATTCAAACCGTTGGATATTCGATTTCGCCAAGAAGGTTTGTCCGGATTCCGCCCCGGCACAGAAGATCTACCGCGCCGCGTCCCGTCACGATAACGCGAACGAAACACCTTTTTCGATGGTGGAGTTCTCACTTGCTCTCTTGTCGTGTAACAATAAAGCTCCAGGGCCAGACAGAATCAAATTCAACTTGTTGAAGAATCTGCCAGACTCTGCCAAGAGACGCTTGTTGAACTTATTTAATAAGTTTCTTGAGGCTAACATTGTCCCACACGATTGGAGGCAAGTGAAGGTCATCGCCATCCAAAAACCAGGTAAACCAGCCTCCGACCACAATTCGTATCGACCGATCGCAATGCTATCTTGTATCCGGAAGTTGTTCGAGAAAATGATCCTATCCCGCCTCGACAATTGGGTCGAAGCAAATGGCTTACTGTCAGATACACAGTTTGGCTTTCGCAAAGGCAAAGGGACGAACGATTGTCTTGCGTTGCTCTCAACCGAAATTCAAATGGCCTATGCTAGTAAAGAGCAGATGGCATCAGTGTTCCTAGATATAAAGGGGGCTTTTGATTCAGTTTCTATCAACATTCTTTCAGAGAAGCTGCACCAGCATGGTTCTTTAAACAACTTTTTACTAAACTTGTTGTCGGAAAAGCACATGCATTTTTCGCATGGTGACTTATCGACATCACGATTTAGCTACATGGGCCTTCCCCAGGGCTCATGTCTAAGCCCCCTGTTATACAATTTCTACGTCAACGACATTGATGAATGTCTTGACAATTCATGCACGTTAAGACAACTTGCAGACGATGGCGTGGTGTCTGTTACGGGACCCAAAGCTGTCGATCTACAAGGACCATTACAGAATACCTTGGACAATTTGTCTGCATGGGCTATTAAGCTGGGTATCGAATTCTCCACGGAGAAAACTGAGCTAGTTGTATTTTCTAGGAAGCGTGAACCAGCACAACTACAGCTTCTATTAATGGGTCAAACTATAGCTCAGGTCTTCACAGTAAAATATCTAGGGGTCTGGTTCGACTCGAAAGGTACTTGGGGATGCCATATTCGGTATCTGAAACAGAAATGCCAACAAAGGATCAACTTTCTTCGTACAATAACCGGAACGTGGTGGGGTGCCCACCCAGGAGACCTAATTAGGTTGTATCAAACAACGATACTGTCGGTACTGGAATACGGATGCTTCTGCTTTCGATCCGCCGAGAACATACATTTCATCAAACTCGAAAGAATTCAGTATCGTTGTTTGCGTATCGCCTTAGGGTGCATGCAGTCGACCCATACGATGAGTCTCGAAGTCCTGTCGGGCGTTCTCCCGCTGAAAAATCGATTTTGGGAACTCTCATATCGATTGCTTATTCGATGCGATATCTTGAACCCGTTGGTGATTGAAAATTTCGAAAGGCTTGTTGAGCTCAATTCTCAGACCCGTTTTATGTCCCTGTACTTTGACTACATGGCGCAAAATATTAATCCTTCTTCTTACAATCCCAACCGTGTGCATTTCATAAATACTTCTGAATCTACTGTTTTCTTCGACACATCCATGAAAGATGAGATTAATGGAATTCCGGACCACATACGCCCACAAGTGGTTCCAAATATTTTTTATAAGAAATTCCGAGAAGTCGACTGTTCTAAGATGTTTTATACTGACGGATCAAACCTCGAAGGGTCCACTGGCTTCGGTATTTTCAATCAAAAGTTCACCGCCTCCTACAAACTCAGTGACCCTGCTTCAGTCTACGCCGCAGAACTAGCTGCTATTCAATATACCCTTGGAGTCATTGACACATTACCCGCAGACCATTACTTCATCGTCTCGGATAGTCTGAGTTCTATTGACGCTATTCGCTCGATGAAACATGGAAAGCATTCCTCGTATTTTTTGGGGAAAATACGGGAGCTACTGAGCGCTTTATCTGACAAATCTTTCCAGATTACCTTGGTGTGGGTCCCTTCTCATTGCTCCATTCCGGGCAATGAGAAAGCGGACTCCTTAGCTAAGGTGGGTGCTATTGAAGGTGACGTTTTTGAAAGACCAATTTGCTTCAACGAATTTTTCAGTATTACTCATCAGAGAACCCTCGAAAGTTGGCAAACCTCGTGGAGCAATGGAGAGCTAGGAAGGTGGCTACATTCGATAGTCCCTAAGGTATCGACGAAACCTTGGTTCAAGGGGATGGATGTGGGTCGTGACTTCATTCGTGTGATGTCCCGACTCATGGCGAACCATTACACGCTGGATGCACATCTCCGACGTATTGGGCTCGTGGAGAGTGGTATCTGCGCTTGTGGCGACGGTTATCACGATATAGAGCACATAGTCTGGGCGTGCACCGAGTACAGTTCCGCCAGGTCTCGGCTTATGGACACCCTCCGGGCCCGAGGAAGACCACCCAACGTCCCGGTTCGAGATGTGTTGGCAAGCCGCGATGTCCTCTATATGTCCCTTATATACACCTTCATAAAAACCATCAATATCCAACTTTAACTGCCCCTTTTTCCTTATCATTCTCAGAAACGCTCTCTTCCACCTGTACCATACACCCACGATGGTTTGATGCGACTCCAAGGTGACACAAAACATCCCTGTCAAATGAGCCAACAAGCACGGGACCTAAAGCACGAACATCACACGCACAACTCGAAATGTAGCCGATCAACATCTGAGCCGCACTACGAAATCGTCTGGAGAAACCCCTGCCATCTTGAGAAAGACCACCCAGCGTCCCAGTACATGATTCTTCCTGATGAAGGCCACCCTGATTCTGTAATCCATCCGTTGATCTCCCGAAGTCTGAAACTGAAATAATGTTCTCCCCCTGCCATGTTTGTCCACCCTACTTCCCCTGACTCTTATACACAGAAGTAACAACCCTTCCCCCTCCCCCCCCCAAAGATCTTCATGAAGCATTTAGCTCTTCTTGCCTTTTCTAGTTTTAACTATTATATTATATGATCTCGTTGAAAATGCCCAACTCTACTACCACATAAAATAACTCTAATTAATGTATCCGAATCTTTACAAAACTTAATCACGCCCTCTAATTATTTCTACTTTTAAGATAGTCGTAAAAATTTTCCCCCTTAGTTAAACATTATTTGCTCCAATAATCTCATTGCTAAAAATGTCAAACCAAATTGCCATAAAAACTAAATGACCCCCCTAATCTTACGAAAATTATATTACCCCCTTGTGTATATGTATAGCTATAAATGCGCCTTAGTTTAATTTCAAAAGTCAATATGTAATCCCCTAGTTTTAAGTAATTTAAAATGTAAAACAAAACAAAATTGGCACCTTTAAGCTAACGCAAACCTGCCTTATCAAATAAACGATTTGGAAAAAAAAATAATTCTTGAATTTGACAAATTAAGTAACCGGGTTGGAAGTTTTATAGCATACTTTGTTTTATTCTAATTTCTTATTTTAATTCCAAGATTGGTGAGATCTCCTCGGACCATGTTTTACTCTAATCAAAGTCACCGATACGTCTGGATTTCAAGCCATTTTAAAGCTAACCTGTATCAATTGCATTGACGACTTGCAGCAAGGGTTTACTCTGTACCGATGTAAGCCGGGACAGATGTTGCCCAATGCAGCAAACGATTACCTAGGCATAAAGACAAAGATACTGCTCTATAAATCGGAAACTTTGAACAGTCGTTGGCAGTCGGTTTGCAGGATTACGACGGAATTATTACAATTGCAGTAATATCATTACTTAGTAATGACACTTTTATTGCGCGTGTAAGGGCCCATTGTCTGGTAGTTATCAGTAGGTAATCTTTGCTGGCGTCGACGAGTCAGCACATGATAGGGAAACGATGCATAATACCGTGGAGACTGCGTTCATGATCCTGCTTGGTGTTTCATCCTGGTGAGGCATGGCGGCTCCATAACGTCAGTTCCTCGTGATCAATATCTAACTCAAAGTTGTTCCCAGTCTTCACTGCCGTGATACGCATAACAGTCCTGCATAGGAAACCTATAGCAAATGAGACTGTTATGCGGATCATGGCAGTTCAATGCGAAAAGATTTTCGTCGCACAGCATTTATCTGAAAGAATGCATACAACTGCGCTGCGGCGCGAGTGGCTTGATTTTGTTGGATTGGCTACGAATCAGCTGATCACGTACTTTTTGAGCGGTTGCTAATTTCGTCGAAATGCAAAGCACAGCTGATACTGCCTTTGTTATCTTGTGCATCGTACAGGCGTCAAAGACTCAACGTTCAGATCTCTTTAACCGTCGGCGTACCCTTCTGCAAGTCATGAATTTGATTATGTTTTTCGTGGTCAGCCCGTCGAGGTTAATCAGCATAGTAAAACTGGAATATGTTGCTTTTACCATTTTGCGCAGATTCGTCCATCCGCCATGTAATCAGGGAGTAAAATTGCTAATTAAATATTTTTTTAGAAACGATGCTTGTCAGTTTAGTACAAGGCAGTATTCAGATATTATTCTCTGTCGCTTTCTTATAATGGATCGTTTTCACAACTCCAGCTACAAAATACAAAAAATAACGGAATAAAGACATTGAATAAAATTAGTAAAATATATAAAACATGTTTATAAAATGAACATGACTAAACTTTTTAATTTTTCGAGAAATATTGGTTGGTTTTCTTTGAAAACGATTCTAAATGGCCTATTAATGTCGAAAATCCCTTCAGCTAATTTGGAGTGTTTCATGCCAAAACTCCCGAAGATGACAAAATATTAGATAATCTTGGCAGCCCAAGAGTGCGTACTCCGGGTAGCGGATAGGAGCTGAGGAAGATGAGTATTAGCTCTAAACGTACTGAGTGCCATTGCATTAGACTGCCCAGAAAAATAATGAATTTTTGAAAACTCAATCGGCCCACCCCTGATTCGATTCCTAGTCCCACCAGGACTTCTTGCACTAAATTTGAAGAAAATCGGGCAAGTCTAGCTACCGGACCAACGTGCCTGAAGTTTGTATGAGATTTTTCGACAATTTACAAGGAGAAAACCCACTAACTCGCATTTTAGCCGCTAGGTAGCACTGTATGCATCGTATTATCACTGCAAGTGAACATAACAAAGATAATTTAATTGTCTACAACTTTGTCGAAGACTGCTAGTCAATCCGGCTTTATTAAAAGAAGTTATTAAAATTTAAACGAAGTGATGTCTGAGTCAGTTTTCCATAAAGCCTAGCAGTGTAAGGTTGTGTATCAGTACTCGATTTCCACGAACTATACATTTTTGTGAAATAACCGTTAGGTTTAGCTCAATAGTATGTTCAGAAGAATTATACCACATAATACGAGTTATGTTTTGGTTAGAAAATTTTAGTTCCAGCTGTGACCGCATAGAGGGCGCCAACACTAACTTTTCATAGAAGAGAGATAGAATATCGAGATGTTCGGGAGGATTACTGCAAAATGCTTGTTCTACAACTTTGTGGAAGACACCTAATTTCTATCTCTATCCGTTGAAAAGTTAGTGTTAGCGCCCTCTATGCGGTACAATGTGGAACTAAAATTTTCTAACCAAAACATGTCTCCTATTATTTACTACAATTCTTCTAAACATACTATTGAGCTAAATCTAACGGTTATTTCCCAAAAATGATTAGTTCGTGCGAATCCAGTACTGATGCACAACCATGCACTGCTAGGCCCTATGGAAAACTGACTCAGACATCACTTCGCTAAAAGTTTAATAACTTCTTTTAACAAAGCCGGATTTACTAGCAGTCTTCGACAAAGTTATAGACAATTAAATTATCTTTCTTATTTTCACTTACAGTGATGCGAACAGTGGCACCTAGCGGCGAAAATGTGAGATAGTGGCTTTTCTTCATGTAAATTGTCGAAAAATCGCATACAAATTTCAGGCACGTTGTTCCGGTAGCTAGACTTGTCCAATTTGCTTCAAATTTGGAAGTACTCCTGGTGGGACTAGAAATCGACTCAGGGGTGGGCCGATAGGGGTCATTTTTTCCTGTCAGTCTACATTGCATGCTTCAGTGTGAAGAATGGTTGGGAATCTTTGATTTTGGAAACAAAATGCTCTCCTGCTGCCTGTATGGCGGTGGGGCTGGAACCATAAGGGTGATCAGCAGACCCGATTAGAGGGGGAGGCAGCCATGGCAATTGCCCTGGGGCCCGGGTCGTATTTGGAGGCCTGCGTTTTTACCCGGAAGATGGGCGAACACGTCCGGTATTCATAGAAGAGCAATAAAAATAGCAATAGTAATTTCTTTGTAATCATTCGCCTTATTAAATTGTTATATGAGGAAAGCGTAAAAATTGAAAACTTTATTTGATAGTTGACATTTGTTAAAACAAACGTTCTTAAGGGAGTTTTCTACTTTGTGTACAACGAGTTTTATTGCTTTAATCGACGGAATACACTACAAAATATTGAGAAGCCAATTCAAAGTATTTTTGAAAAAATCAATAGAGCGCACGGACAAAAGCATCCGTCCTCTTCTACGTTCGCTTCTTTGCTGGTGGTGCCGGTTGTTGGCTTGGAGACACTGGGCGTGATTGTTGTTGATTGAATATTTGTTCCTGTCAGATCCGTAGATTCGTTTTGTAGCCGTTTGTGGCTTGGCATAAGAGAACGGTGTGCTGTTTACGGTTATACTAGGTGGGCTTTTTTTAGCTGCTTTTGCACAAAGTTTTCCGTGGTGCAGTGTCTTTTTGTAGAATTCGCGTATAGGAATCCATAATGGTTACATAACCCGTGTTGTCTGATGAAACGTCCCATTTTCGGTTGATCCGCATAAAATGGTTACGTATGAAAAAGTTGGTTTTTACGGGAGCATTCTCATCTCAAAAACCCGAGAAAATGTGAAGTTACAGCTCTTATCATGACTCCGTATCATGACTTAAATTTGTTAATCACGATGTCAGGGCCGTGTGGAGATAATTCGTGTAAGCATGTCTCTCTAGAGCCCTTGCCTGTATATGCGGGGATGATGTTGTTAACATGGCAGCTTTCGTTAGTGCGCTGCACGACTGTACTTCTTAATGTTTGATATGGTACATTTGCAGGGCGTTAACTTCTCTCGGACTGAGTACAATCTGCACACTTAGTAATTATTTCACTTTACGAGCAGCTGGTTTTACAGGACATTTCCTAAGATCAATAGCAACACAATTTGTATGCAGTCGTTTTTGCCGAGAATCTATAGTGGAACGATTTTTAGTTTCTACTCTAGGCGAGATGAGAAGGTAGACTGAACTTAATTAACTAGTGATTAAAATGGATAATTTTTGTATTTCAATAGCACGTTCAAGGAATTTTTCTTCTAAAAGTAGATTGTGTTGAGATAGAACGGTGATTTTGGGCCTCGCTCGATTAATAGAGATCATTAAAGCACACTTATTACCGGAAAAGGCGAAATAGTCTGCCAGAATAGAGCTAGCTCAGAAGCTCCTTAATGGCTGTCAGCAATGTTAATATAGAGCCGTTTATAATAACTTTTCCCTTCTTTATCGATACTGCATAAGAAAAAATAAACTTTCGATAACACACTCACCCTTCCGCTCTTCTTTCGTTTCACGTGCCGACTGTTTAAAAGTGACGATTTAGTGCCTATAGAAATGGGGTTCAATCCGCAGTTGAAAAGCTCGTCCCAATGTGGTATACGCATTTGATCAGTGATCTGTGGAAAGATTTGCTTGTATATTCGGTTAAATCCAAACTCTACCTAGACGTTTAGTTGAAATTACGCAAACGCGGATTATATTTGCAATAGACGTTCCTTGTCAAAAAAATTTATTTGCTAAAATGCTTCCTTTGTTATTCCTGAGTCGAAATTTTATATTGCCGCGAGTTTTAAGTGCCTCTAACTATTGAAAAAATAAAAAAAAATCTGCGAACTGCTCATTTCACCCCATATGCTGATGACCTATCTTGCCTCATTTCCCCAAATTTTTACACCATTTGGATGAATTTCAAGTGCGAAATGAAAAAAAAAGATGCCAGATCTCTAAATTTATCAGCAAATCTGCAGTTTTTACATTTCTTACAAAAGAAATGTATAGGATTCGCTCAAACTTTGAAAACTTTTTTCGAGGCCCGGAGGGCCGAGTCTCATATACCAATCGACTCAGCTCGACAAATTGAGACAATGTCTGTATGTGTGTGTGTATGTATGTATGGACAAAATGTCATGTAATTATCTCAGCAATGGCTGAACCGATCTTAATGAAATTAATTTCAAATGAAAGGCCTAACGTTGCCATTTGACACTATTATTTTTGATTTTCGATATGTTGTTTACTTTCTGAGATATGGGCGTTTTTGTGAAAACACAGCAAGTTTTTTGCGAATAACTTTTGAAAATTACAATATTATCTGACAAACTGCACATCAAGCTTGTTAAAATACCTTTCTAGCAAGTTATAGACTGTCTAAATCCGTGCACGAGCGGCGGAGATATTAAACATTTTGTATTTTTAGTCCTCGCTTACCAATTTCCACTAACTAAAAATGAGATTGTTTCATACAGAGTATTGCTTTACTGGTGTTTTAGGGGCAAAACTAAACCGATTTTGAATATCGGGGTATGAAAACACATCTACGTGATTCAAGGAATTTGATGTTGAGAACATTTTGTGAATTACCTTTATAATAAATTAACTATTTCTCAAAAATCAATATATAAGTTCACTTCAAAGACAAAATAATGTGTTGATAAAGAAACAGTGAGTTCTAGTATTTATCCCTTGGATTAGGCATTGCGTTCAATCATGAGGTATATGTTGGAGGGTATATCAATACACAGATCAACAAGTAATTCACCTAGTAGTGAGATAAAAGATTTCTCATATAATTATACTCGTGGCGTCACCGAAAGTAAAGTAATAAGTATGTTTGAAGCCCAAAAATCTAGCGAAAATTTAGCTCTTTTTCTTTTACTACTCACATTAATTATGACAAGAATGAAAGAAATCAATATATCATAATAATATACCTATAAAAATAATGTCACTGCATTAACCATCATTTGCCATTCCTCACACGCCCCCCCATCTCTCTCTCTCTCTCTCTCTCTCTCTCTCTCTCTTTCTCGCTTTGTCTCTTTTGTATCGCATCTATCTAGCTATTTCTGTATCCATTTCTAAGTTGTTTGATAATCTGCCAATGTGAAATATTTATTAATTGTAATTGCGAAGGTTGAGAAAACAAAACTATTTTTTGTCTGCTGCTACATCAACTCAATTTTAATTCAATTATATTCAAAACCTGTATCTACACTATAATTAAGGAAATTCATGGCTATATCCGAAAAATATTTGGCTTAACTGGGTAATATGAAAGTTTGACGATGAAAATTTTCAAAAGAGACATTCCACTATTCGTATCTCTATTGAATTTTATGCTCAAAGACTGAAAGCTGAAGTCAGCAGGATTGGTCTTGCCATCAACGTTTCGAAGACAAAATACATGAGAGGAAGATGTTCTAGAGACGACAATGTGAACCTCCCACCCGAGTTCGGATTGACGGTGACGAAATCGAGATGGTCGACGAATTCATGTATTTGGGCTCACTGGTAACCGATGACAATGATAACAGCAGAGAAATTCAGAGACGGATCTTGGCGGGAAATCGTGCCTATTTTGGACTCCGGAGGACGCTCCGGTCGAACAAAATTCGCCGCCGCACGAAGTTGATTATCTACAAGACGCTGATTAAATCGGTGGTCCTCTACGGCCACGACACTTCGACTATGCTCGTGGAGGACCAACGCGCTCTTCGAGTTTTCGAACGAAAGGTGTTGCAGATGGAAGACGGAACGTTGCGTAGGCGAATGAACTATGAGTTATATCAGCTGCACATTCGTTGTATTGGTACGAACTTTCATGAAAAAAAACGGATCAAAGACCAAAAATATCCACAAATCAGATCCAGGAAAAGAAGTCTCCCAAAGTACCCACTCTCGATGGGGGATGCAACTACAATGTGTCTTCTAACTTATCGTCGTCCATATCTGGATATACTGAGTAGTTTGAACCATTTCTTTTTCACAGTATTGGTCTGTATAGGACTTATTTATCCATATTTTCTGCACGAGAATTCCGAACGAAACAATATGAAAGCAATAAGGATGAATGGAAAGAGACTGCATTGCAATCAACTGAATGCACGGCTTTTATGCTATCGACATAGCCTAGACATTTCACACTATTTACTTCAATGCAAATAAAAATTTTGAAATATCTACCTGTCTCATTCACGAATCGCATTCTCCCTGTCGTTCTCTGTTCCAGGGGTTTGAAAGCACATGTGACCTTGTCTCACTTTACTATATTCAATTGCGTGCTAAAATACTGGACCAGTAAATTCTATTCTGTACATAAATCTTTTTTTCGGGAATATGTGACCAAAAAGTAAACTTCGAATTCCAAAGCAAATTGAACGTTCCAGGTTCCTGATAAATAATTAAGGTCCAATAATAAAGTAGAAACACCAGATAATCTTAAAACGCTATCAAGTAAAGAAGCATGAAAACAAAAAGAATAAAACCAAAAAAAGATGGAAGCCCTAGAAAGTCCATTGCATATTACCCTTTTCTCAGAAGATGGGATTTTCAAAACATTTCAAAACTTTTTGATGCAATGGTTTTCAAATTCGTACAATCCGGTTTATTCATTTACTTAATTCAAAAAAATTTTTAGCTTCAAATATATGACCATTTCATTTTAATTAATTATTTCATTCCGCATCTTTTTATTCGTTTTGTTCATCTGCGTTCATTTTACTTATTTTATTCGGTTCATTCTTTGGATTCACTCTGATCAGTTTATTCTTTTTGTGCATTTTACTCATATCATTTATTTAACTTATTTTATTCATTGTTTTCATTGTATGCATTTTATTCATTTTTTCCAGTTTATTCATTTTGTTCAGTTTCTTTATTTTGATAATCTGACTACTTTTTCAGTTTTAATCATTTCATCCAAATAATTTATTTGATTCAATTTATTTCTTTATATTAATTTATAACCTTTTAGCATTGTTCAATTTTTCATTTTAATCAATGCATTTAATTCTGCCAATTTTCTTCTTTTTATTCATTTTATCACTTCAGCTCATTTTGTTTATTTGATTCGTTTGTTTTATTTATGCATTTCATTTATTTTTTACTTTATTCATTTTGTTCATCCATTCTTTTTATTCATTTGATCCATTTCATTAATTTGATTCATTGTATTCACTGGATGAATTAAATCAATTTGATTCATTTGATTAATTTGATTCATTTGATTCATGTGCTTCATGTGATTCATTTGATTCATATGATTCATTTAATTCATTTGATTCATTTGATTCATTTGATTCATTTGATTCATTTGATTCGTGTGATTCATTCATATTTGATTCATATGATTCTTTTGATTCATTTAATTAATTTAATTCATTTGATTCATTTGATTCATTGGATTCATTGGATTCATTTGATTCATTTGATTCATTCGATTCATTTGATTCATTTGATTCATTTGATTCAATTGATTCATTTGATTCATTTGATTCATTTGATTCATTTGATTCATTTGATTCATTTGATTCATTTGATTCATTTGATTCATTTGATTCATTTGATTCATTTGATTCATTTGATTCATTTGATTCATTTGATTCATTTGATTCATTTGATTCATTTGATTCATTTGATTCATTTGATTCATTTGATTCATTTGATTCATTTGATTCATTTGATTCATTTGATTCATTTGATTCATTGGATTCATTGGATTCATTTGATTCATTTGATTCATTTGATTCATTTGATTCATTTGATTCATTTGATTCATTTGATTCATTTGATTCATTTGATTCATTTGATTCATTTGATTCATTTGATTCATTTGATTCATTTGATTCATTTGATTCATTTGATTCATTTGAATCATTTGTTCCATTTGATTCATTTTATTCATATCTTTAATTTTATGCATTTCATGTTCAGTTATTCGTTTTATTTCATTCAATTTGTTAGTATGACTCAATTTATTCTATTAATCTTATAACTATTTCTAAATATAACCTTAATTTTTATTTAATAACCTAATCTAATTTGATTGGTGTATATTAAAATTTTGGTTTACATTAATTTTTCTACTCATTTCATGAATTTAAAAACCTATTATTTCATTTTTACATTTCTTATAAAAGAAATGTATAGAATTCGCTCAAACTTTCAAGATTTTTTCCGAGGCCCGGAGGGCCGAGTCTTATATACCAATCGACTCAGCTCGACGATTTGGGACAATGTCTGTGTGTGTGTCTGTGTGTGTGTGTGTGTATGTAACGGACAAATTCTCATTCGTGTTTCTCAGCAATGGCTGAACCGATCTTATCCAAACCAATTTTAAATGAAAGAACTAAAAAACAGTATGAACGCTATTAATTTGTTTTTGATTCTGATGTTTAGTTTCCAAGATATGAATGTTTGAATGCGTAAAAACGGCGTTTTTTGCAGTTTTTTTGAATTATCTGCCGAAATTGACAATATAGATTAACAATTTATATGTTTTTAGACAGCTTTAACGAATACCTTTCGAACAAGCTATAGATTGTTGAAATCTGACTATTATAAAAAGAGATATTTAACATTAAATGCGGACGAAAGATTTTTATCATTTCCCATTGCCAGAAATATGACCAAAAACATGTAATCTATTATTAACGCCAAAACGGCTTATTTTAGGTCAATAGTATCTTCGGAGAATTTAATGGAGGTAATATGCCCTTTCTTTTGGTATAGTGCTTTTGCTGATTAATCTCCCTATGAGTGAGATATTTTCATAAATTTTCTTGGAAGTGATTATATCGAAATGATGCCTTCAGCAAATTTGTAGCTCTTACTTTTACAAATAACTTTACTGAAGACTTCAAATATCTATTTTGAATACTTTAAAAGTTATGGCTTGTTGTTTGTTGATTACTCTTTGTCACCTATTTATTGTTCAATATAGTAATAATCCATTGAAATAAGCCAAACATTATTACGATAAAACGAATTTTGTATTTCATTTTTCTATCTACAACCGCTAGAAATAATCACCGAACACTTCCAAGTTGTCTGGAAGGAACTTGATAACTTATCAGTGCAAAAATGTTCATTTGTACGAACCTTCTGACTGCAATTTTTCTAACTTATAACCATCGGATCGATCTGAAACATATCGGAACATGCAAAGCGAAATAAATAATTCCAAGCAACGGCGTAGCCAAGAGAAGGTTTTGGGGTTTAACACCATACAACCCCCCCCCCCACCACAACCAAAAAAAATAATGGATTGAAGTTGAAAATTTATTGATGCAGACTGATTTAATTCAATATTACAATAACAATTATCTGATCCGTAGATTGATAACCTGTTGTTGTAAACATCATGAGGACTTTTGGTAAATTGTCGGAATGGGGTCCTGATATGTAACTGATCTATTGGTCTTGATTTCACAGTTGTCTAATAGCATCAATATCAAATTCCTGCCTAAAAACATTCCAATAGAAAATTCCAGAGTTCTGTAATCAATCATAATCCTCAGATTTCTTTTCAAATTGAGCCTTCTTTTGTAGAGATGTACTGTAATAAGCGTCTTTATTTAATAGGAAGCGAAGTTAAAATTGATTTAAAAACGTGTTTAATCCACCTAACAGTGTGATGAGACATTTCTTATAACTCTTATCACTCTCTTCGGATATTATATCGTTTGAGAACATTTAGAACTTGATGCTTCGCGATGTTTTTGATAACACATACTACATGGGATAGTGGCAGGACTCAGAGAATCGCTCAAATCAGCATAGGACAACATCAGTGCTAGAAATCTCAAACAAAATCAATGGGAAAGCGAAAAAATGGCCCATAAAATAGACATACCAACGAATTATTGCTAACACTCTGTTAATAAAATATCTATATTGTGGTGGGAAAACTGAATTTTCCTAAAGGGGTTATATATTGTACTGAAACACAAAAAACGTTTTTTTTAATCGATTTGAAGTTTATATTTTACTCAAATTTCCAACGCGACTGAGAACTAAGAAATCAACGCTTTTTCTTGAAAAGGGCGATACTAGCAGTGATACCATTCAAAGAAAATCAACAGTGAATATTTCCAGACTTGGTTTTATTTCCTATTTAAGAACTATTGTGTTTTTTGACATCCTAGCTTGCATGATTCAGTGATCGAAACCCAAAACTTCATAAAGTATTTGAAATTATTAAATTAAAATTTGTTTTTGCTATTGAAATTGACAAAAATCTGACTATTATAAAAAGAGATATTTAACATTAAATGCGGACGAAAGATTTTTATCATTTCCCATTGCCAGAAATATGACCAAAAACATGTAATCTATTATTAACGCCAAAACGGCTTATTTTAGGTCAATAGTATCTTCGGAGAATTTAATGGAGGTAATATGCCCTTTCTTTTGGTATAGTGCTTTTGCTGATTAATCTCCCTATGAGTGAGATATTTTCATAAATTTTCTTGGAAGTGATTATATCGAAATGATGCCTTCAGCAAATTTGTAGCTCTTACTTTTACAAATAACTTTACTGAAGACTTCAAATATCTATTTTGAATACTTTAAAAGTTATGGCTTGTTGTTTGTTGATTACTCTTTGTCACCTATTTATTGTTCAATATAGTAATAATCCATTGAAATAAGCCAAACATTATTACGATAAAACGAATTTTGTATTTCATTTTTCTATCTACAACCGCTAGAAATAATCACCGAACACTTCCAAGTTGTCTGGAAGGAACTTGATAACTTATCAGTGCAAAAATGTTCATTTGTACGAACCTTCTGACTGCAATTTTTCTAACTTATAACCATCGGATCGATCTGAAACATATCGGAACACTCAAAGCGAAATAAATAATTCCAAGCAACGGCGTAGCCAAGAGAAGGTTTTGGGGTTTAACACCATACAACCCCCCCCCCCCCCCACCACAACCAAAAAAAATAATGGATTGAAGTTGAAAATTTATTGATGCAGACTGATTTAATTCAATATTACAATAACAATTATCTGATCCGTAGATTGATAACCTGTTGTTGTAAACATCATGAGGACTTTTGGTAAATTGTCGGAATGGGGTCCTGATATGTAACTGATCTATTGGTCTTGATTTCACAGTTGTCTAATAGCATCAATATCAAATTCCTGCCTAAAAACATTCCAATAGAAAATTCCAGAGTTCTGTAATCAATCATAATCCTCAGATTTCTTTTCAAATTGAGCCTTCTTTTGTAGAGATGTACTGTAATAAGCGTCTTTATTTAATAGGAAGCGAAGTTAAAATTGATTTAAAAACGTGTTTAATCCACCTAACAGTGTGATGAGACATTTCTTATAACTCTTATCACTCTCTTCGGATATTATATCGTTTGAGAACATTTAGAACTTGATGCTTCGCGATGTTTTTGATAACACATACTACATGGGATAGTGGCAGGACTCAGAGAATCGCTCAAATCAGCATAGGACAACATCAGTGCTAGAAATCTCAAACAAAATCAATGGGAAAGCGAAAAAATGGCCCATAAAATAGACATACCAACGAATTATTGCTAACAGTCTATTAATAAAATATCTATATTGTGGTGGGAAAACTGAATTTTCCTAAAGGGGTTATATATTGTACTGAAACACAAAAAACGTTTTTTTTAATCGATTTGAAGTTTATATTTTACTCAAATTTCCAACGCGACTGAGAACTAAGAAATCAACGCTTTTTCTTGAAAAGGGCGATACTAGCAGTGATACCATTCAAAGAAAATCAACAGTGAATATTTCCAGACTTGGTTTTATTTCCTATTTAAGAACTATTGTGTTTTTTGACATCCTAGCTTGCATGATTCAGTGATCGAAACCCAAAACTTCATAAAGTATTTGAAATTATTAAATTAAAATTTGTTTTTGCTATTGAAATTGACAAAATGATAGTATCGCCCCTTTGGCGATTGTTTACTTTTTCGGTCCCATCTATCAGCATTGAAGTATCGCCCTTACGTTTTTTTACAATAACTACCGTTTTACACCACCGATTTCGTCCGGGTTTTTTCAATAGAGATCATTGTTACTATTTACAGCTGGTATCAGTCTGATAATCCTAAAAAATACGAAAATAACAGTTTCGCCTCTAAACTGCTAGCAAAAAAAGTATCGCCCTGTTTGTTTGCATGGAGCGTGGAGAGCGAAACTTTAAATAAACAAACAAAAATACAGTTTCGCCCATTATATTTTTTGCTGTAGTTTAAGAAAGCAATATCGTAGAATCAAAATTTTTAGGTAAATTTGTTACGTTTCAAAGCCCTCATTCGCATGTAAGAAAAAAGCCCTATGTTTACATTTGTAAGTATCGCCCTTTTCACAAAAAAGCGTTGAAATGAAATCGCAGCTCCTGGTATCACGCTATCTCTGAAGTACATGCGTGCATAGTTTCAAATTTTACTTCCATATCGACTTTTTCTAAAGGTGACTTCCCAGTAGTATTCTTGATTTGAATTATTATCGCTAATCCTAATGCCAAAGAATAAATAAAAACCTCACGAAAACGAACCGTTTGGGAAAATCATCATCATTACTGGAACTTTCATTTTCACGAAACTTTTCGATAACCTTCCGTCACTTGCGTTAATGCACTGGGTGCACAGTGCTCTAAAACTCTAGCGAAATCGTCTTAGGGCACCAGCGGGTCTGTAAAGAATACTAAAAATTAATTTCTATTCCATAATTTTCAGTTCAGCAATTCGAGAGATCGTGCTCACCGCAAACCATGAAAAATAGACTACGTTGTGAAGCAATGATCACTATTTATTAAAAAATCACGGTTAAATAAAAAATAAAATAAAGAATAAAAATAAAATTTCAAATAGTTTATAATTTTCACAAACCTATTAGGAAAAATTGTGTAATAAGCTTTCGTAATATTGTGTAGGAAAAAAGCTGAGAATTTGAAAAGAAATCTGAGGATTATGATTGATTACAGAACTCTGGAATTTTCTATTGGAATGTTTTCAGGCATGAATTTGATATTGATGCTATTTAATAATAGTCTTGATTTCACAGTTGTCTAATTTAGACAACTGTAAAATCAAGACCAATAGATCAGTTACATATCAGGACCCCATTCCGACAATTTATCAAAAGTCCTCATGATGTTTACAACAACAGGTTATCAATCTATGGATCAGATAATGTTATTGTAATATTGAATTAAATCAGTTTGCATCAATAAATTTTCAACTCCAATCCAATATTTTTCTTTGTGTGGTGGGGGGGCGGGCTGTATGGTGTTAAAACCTTCTCTTGGCTACGCCGTTGCTTGGAGTTATTTATTTAGCTTTTCATTTTCCGAAAGGTTTCAGATCAATCCGATGATCATAAGTTAGAAAAATTGCAGTCAGAAGGTTCGCACAAATGAACATTTTTGCACTGATTTTGATTTGCAAGTTATCAAGTTCCTTCCAGACAACTTGGAAGTGTTCGGTGATTATTTCTAGCGGTTGTAGATAGAAAAATGAAATACAAAATTCGATTTATCGAAATAATGTTTGGCTTATTTCAATGGATTATTACTATATTGAACAATAAATAGGCGACGAAGAGTAATCCACAAACAACAAGCCATAACTTTTAAAGTATTCAAAATAGATATTTGAAGTCTTCAGTAAAGTTATTCGCAAAAGTAAGAGCTACAAATTTGCTGAAGGCATCATTTCGTTATAATCACTTCCAAGAAAATTTGTGAAAATATCTCACTCATAGGGGCATTAATCAGCAAAAGCACAATACCAAAAGAGAGAGCATATTACCTCTATTAAATTCTCCGAATATACTATTGACCTAAAATAAGCCGTTTTGGCGTTAATAATAGATTACATGTTTTCGGTCATATTTCTGGCAATGGGAAATGATAGAAATCTTTCGTCCGCATTTAGTATTAAATATCTCTTTTGATAATAGTCCGATTTCAACAATCTATAGCTTGTTCGAAAGGTATTCATTTAAGCTGTCTAAAAACATATAAATTGTTAATCTATATTGTCAATTCCGGCAGATAATTTAAAAAAACTGCAAAAAGCGCCATTTTTACGCATTCAAACATTTATATCTTAAAAACTAAACATCAGAATCAAAAACAAATTAATAGCGTTCATACTGTTTTTTAGTTCTTTCATTTAAAATTGGTTTGGATAAGATCGGTTCAGCCATTGCTGAGAAACACGAATGAGAATTTGTCCGTTACATACACACACACACAGACACACACACACACAGACATTGTCCCAAATCGTCGAGCTGAGTCGATTGGTGTATAAGACTCGGCCCTCCGGGCCTCGGAAAAAATCTTGAAAGTTTGAGCGAATTCTATACATTTCTTTTATAAGAAATGTAAAAATGCATAAATTTCAACATTTGCTAAAAAGGTTTTTGCCTTTCTCATACACTCTAAAATTCGTCAATCTAATCCCGACCCGGAGGGCCAAGTCTTATATGCCAATCGACTCAGTTCTTCGAGATCGGAAAATGTCTGTGTGTATGTATGTGTGTGTATATGTGTATGTGGAAAAAATTGTGACCTTGGTTTCTCAGAGATGGCTGGACCGATTTGCACAAAGTTAGTCTCAAATGAAAGGTACAACCTTCCCATCGGCTGCAATTGATTTTTTTATTGATTGGACTTCCGGTTCCAGAGTTACGAGTTGAAGAGTGCAATCACACATCAAATTCCCATATAAACTGAAAAGAAACATTTGCAAAATCAAATTTGTATTTTTGATGTCAAATGACTTTAAAATGCATGAAACATTGAGATTTGATGTAAACTCGAAAAAAATAATGTTTGACAAAAATTGACTTTTTTGGACTTTTGCACATTTTTGCTTTTCTCATATAGAAAGGTTATGCAATCACTCTAAAAATCGACAATCATACCGGCCCAGAGGGAGTATGCAGTGAGGGGTTGCTACTTTAAAATTAAAACTAGTTTAAAATTTCTTAACATGTTAAAAATTTTCGGCAGGACCCGGACCTCCCGGATCTTTCTCCATGATCCGCCGCTGGTTTCAAGCGATGTTTCAGTATCACATAGTATCTCAAGATCGTGGCTATTGATCCATTGTATGTATGTGCAAATCGTACTGAACATGTACTATTCATTTCCACCATTGTATTGAACATAACCAGCCATGGAATCGTAGTCTGGACAAATGAGAAAAGCACAATTGCACCACTAGGTGGATTAAAACAGGTTTTTATTTTGGGAATGCGTCGAGTTGAGACGAAAACGTAATATGATTAATAACGAGGATAACACTTTCCGAATGTAGAGAGAAATTTATGAAAAATGACGATTTCCATGCGACTCTAGCAGGTCCTGATCGATTTTGATGAGCATTTCATTTTTGTTGTAATAAATTGAAACCCCGATTTTATCAGCCAAATATGAACACATGTTTGATGGGCTCTAGCAGACGAACAAGACTGAATTCGAGTAAATCCTTTCTTGAGCATGTTTCCTTATCATGAAGATGGAAATATGCAAAAATAAAAGGTTCATCATAATCAGAAATAGTTATCAGACCACATCAAGGGACGGGAAGAATATTTTAACAGTTTCAGTTTATTATAAAGAAAAAAATTGCCCGATTTAGTCAATGTCACTATTTTGTCAGCCTAAAATGCACCACGAGACTGATGAAAATGGGTCTTTATTGTATGTATTATTCACTGTGTTTCACATTAATTTTTGGGGATTTTTTATTGCTTCGTGCTACAATTTTTAGGTAGTTTTCAAGGGACTATAGACTTCTTCCAAAATTTGGCGAACCTATTCCAATTCGTATACCAATTAATTGGTATACTTAAGGGTTTATATGTTGCAGATAGAGAAAAAACTGAAATTTTCAGCTTTTTTCCTACACAATATTACGAAAGCAATTTTACCTAATAAGTTTGTGAAAATTATAAACTATTTGAAATTTTTAAATAGTTTTATTTTTTTATTTAACCGCGATTTTTTAATAAATAGTGACCAAATCAAGGAAGTCACCTTTAGAAAAAGTCGATGTCGAAGTAAAATTTGGAACTATGCACGCATGCACTTCAGAGATAGCGTGATATCAGAAGCTGCGATTTCATTTCAACGCTTTTTTGTGAAAAGGGCGATACCTACAAATGTAAACATAAGGCTTTTTTCATACATGCGAATGGGGGCTTTGAAACGCAACAAATTATCCTAAAAATTTGGATTCTACGATATTGCTTTCTTAAACTACAGCAAAAAATACAACGGGCGAAACTGTATTTTGTTTGTTTATTTAAAGTTTCGCCCTCCACGCTCCATGCAAACAAACAGGGCGATACTTTTTTTGCTAGCAGTTTTGAGGCGAAACTGTTTTTTGCGTATTTTTAGGAATATTAAGCTGATACCGGCTGTAAATAGTAACAATGATCGCTATTGAAAAAACGTGTTTAATCCACCTAACAGTGTGATGAGACATTTCTTATAACTCTTATCACTCTTCGGATATTATATCGTTTGAGAGCATTTAGAACTTGATGCTTCGTGATGTTTTTGATAACACATACTACATGGGATAGTGGCAGGACTCAGAGAATCGCCCAAATCAGCATAGGACAACATCAATGCTAGAAATCTCAAACCAAATCAATGGGAAAGCGAAAAAATGGCCAATAAAATAGACATACCAACGAATTATTGTTAATGCTCTGTTAATAAAATATCTATATTGCGGTGGGAAAACTGAATTTTGCTAAAGGGGTTATATATTGTACTGAAACAAAAAGAAACGATTTTATTTAATCGATTTGAAGTTTATATTTTACTCAAATTTCCAACGCGACTGAGAACTAAGAAATCAACTTGAAAAGAGCGATACTAGCAGTGATACCATTCAAAGAAAATCAACAGTGAATATTTCCAGACTTGGTTTTATTTCCTATTTAAGAACTATTGTGTTTTTTTACATCCTAGATTGCATGATTCAGTGATCGAAACCCAAAACTTCATAAAGTATTTGAAATTATTAAATTAAAATTTGTTTTTGCTATTGAAATTGACAAAATGATAGTATCGCCCCTTTGGTGATTGTTTACTTTTTCGGTCCCACCTATCTGCATTGAAGTATCGCCCTTACGGTTTTTTACAATAACTACCGTTCTACACCACCGATTTCGTCCGTGTTTTTTCAATAGAGATCATTGTTACTATTTACAGCTGGTATCAGCTTGATAATACTAAAAAATACGAAAATAACAGTTTCGCCTCTAAACTGCTAGCAAAACAAAGTATCGTCTTGTTTGTTTGCATGGAGCGTGGAGGGCGAAACTTTAAATAAACAAACAAAAATACAGTTTCGCCCGTTGTATTTTTTGCTGTAGTTTAAGAAAGCAATATCGTAGAATCAAAATTTTTAGGTTAATTTGTTGCGTTTCAAAGCCCTCATTCGCATGTATGAAAAAAGCCCTATGTTTACATTTGTAAGTATCGCCCTTTTCACAAAAAAGCGTTGAAATGAAATCGCAGCTCCTGATATCACGCTATCTCTGAAGTGCATGCGTGCATAGTTTCAAATATTTTACTTCGACATCGACTTTTTATAAAGGTGACTTCCCAGTAGTATCCTTGATTTGAATTATTATCGCTAATCCTAATGCCAAAGAACAAATAAAACCTCACGAAAGCGAACTGTTTGGGAAAATCATCATCATTACTGGAATTTTCATTTTCACGAAACTTTTCGATAACCTTCCGTCACTTACGTTAATACACTGGGTGCACAATGCTCTGAAAATCTAGCGAAATCGTCTTAGGGCACCAGTGGATCTGTAAAGAATACTAAAAATTAATTTCTATTTCATAATTTTCAGTTCAGCAATTCGAGAGATCGTGCTCACCGCAAGCCATGAAAAATACACTACGTTGTGAAGCGATGGTCACTATTTATTAAAAAATCATTGTGTAGGAAAAAAGCTGAAAATTTGAAAATCAATCTGAGGATTATGATTGATTACAGAGCTCTGGAATTTTATATTGGAATGTTTTCAAGGCATGAATTTGATATTGATGCTATTAGACAACTGTGAAATCAAGACCAATAGATCAGTTACATATCAAGACCCCATTCCGACAATTTATCAAAAGTCCTCATGATGTTTACAACAACAGGTTATCAATCTACGGATCAGATAATGTTATTGTAATATTGAATTAAATCAGTTTTCATCAATAAATTTTCAACTTCAATCCAATATTTTTTTTGGGTGTGGTGGGGGGGGGGGCTGTATGGTGTTAAAACCTTCTCTTGGCTACGCCGTTGCTTGGAGTTATTTATTTCGCTTTTCATTTTCCGAAAGGTTTCAGATCGATCCGATGGTCATAAGTTAGCAAAATTGCAGTCAGAAGGTTCGCACAAATGAACATTTTTGCACTGATAAGTTATCAAGTTCCTTCCAGACAACTTGGAAGTGTTCGGTGATTATTTCTAGCGGTTGTAGATAGAAAAATGAAATACAAAATTCGATTTATCGAAATAATGTTTGGCTTATTTCAATGGATTATTACTATATTGAACAATACATAGGCGACGAAGAGTAATCCACAAACAACAAGCCATAACTTTTAAAGTATTCAAAATAGATATTTGAAGTCTTCAGTAAAGTTATTTGCAAAAGTAAGAGCTACAAATTTGCTGAAGGCATCATTTCGTTATAATCACTTCCAAGAAAATTTGTGAAAATATCTCACTCATAGGGGGATTAATCAGCAAAAGCACAATACCAAAAGAAAGAGCATATTACCTCCATTAAATTCTCCGAAGATACTATTGACCTAAAATAAGCCGCTTTGGCGTTAATAATAGATTACATGTTTTTGGTATTTCTGGCAATGGGAAATGATAGAAATCTTTCGTCCGCATTTAATGTTAAATATCTCTTTTGATAATAGTCCGATTTCAACAATCTATAGCTTGTTCGAAAGGTATTCGTTTAAGCTGTCTAAAAACATATAAATTGTTAATCTATAATGACAATTCCGGCAGATAATTCAAAAAAACTGCAAAAAACGCCATTTTTACGCATTCAAGCATTCATATCTTTAAAACTAAACATCAGAATCAAAAACAAATTAATAGCGTTCATACTGTTTTTTAGTTCTTTCATTTAAAATTGGTTTGGATAAGATCGGTTCAGCCATTGCTGAGAAACACGAATGAGAATTTGTCCGTTACATACACACACACACACAGACACACACACACACACAGACATTGTCCCAAATCGTCGAGCTGAGTCGATTGGTATATAAGACTCGGCCCTCCGGGCCTCGGAAAAAATCTTGAAAGTTTGAGCGAATTCTATACATTTCTTTTATAAGAAATGTAAAACCCGGACGAAATCGGTGGTGTAAAACGTTAGTTATTGCAAAAAAAACGTAAGGGCGATACTTCAATGCTGATAGGTGGGACTGAAAAGGTAAACAATCGCCAAAGGAGCGATACTATCATTTTGTCAATTTGAATAGCAAAAACAAATTTTAGTTTAATAATTTCAAATACTTTATAAAGTTTTGGGTTTCGATCACTGAATCATGCAATCAAGAATGTAAAAAAAACACAATAGCTCCTAAATAGGAAATAAAACCAAGTCTGGAAATATTCACTGTTGATTTTCTTTGAATGGTATCACTGCTAGTATCGCCCTTTTCAAGAAAAAGCGTAGATTTCTTAGTTCTCAGTCGCGTTGGAAATTTGAGTAAAGTATAAACTTCAAAACAATAAAAAAATCGATTTTTTGGCTCAGTACAATATATAACCCCTTTAGGAAAATTCAGTTTTCCCACCACAATAATTCGTTGGTATGTCTATTTTATGGGCCATTTTTTCGCTTTCCCATTGATTTGGTTTGAGATTTCTAGCACTGATGTTGTCCTATGCTGATTTGAGCGATTCTCTGAGTCCTGCCACTATCCCATGTAGTATGTGTTATCAAAAACATCACGAAGCATCAAGCTCTAAATGTTCTCAAACGATATAATATCCGAAGAGAGTGATAAGAGTTATAAGAAATGTCTCATCACACTGTTAGGTGGATTAAAAGCGTTTTTGCTTTACTTTTTTATTTCGTTCGTTTTGTTGATTTCTATAATTTAATCAGTTTATTCGAGATTTAATTCGTGCAAGACTAGAAACTGTTTTCATCCCACCTCTAGTTGGGTGCCTACTTCTCGTGAGTTCTGCAAACGAATCCAATAGTGAAATGTGTAAGAAATGTCTCATCTCACTGCACGGTGGATTAAATCGGTTTTTCAATTACACTGCAGATTTTTGCAGACTTCAAATATTTCCTAATACAAAGCCTTTATCATTAAATTTCAACAAGCATTTAACATTTTGGATTATTTAAACAATCATCACACTTCTTTCCTCCCTCAAGTATCTTACAGAAATCGATCTGGCAACCGCGATACCACAATAATTCATTCAACACTGTCAAAACATCAGTCCTCAAACAGGAGAGTGTTGTGAATCGAGACGGTCAACACTCGGTTTCTCGTGCAGTTCTCGTAGAGTGTGGATAGCTGCCCGGATAGAATTTTACAATAGCATTTACCCTACAAACAATCATAAAACAATAAATATTATAGTTATTACTGTTTCAACATTGTTCGATGCCAAGCTCTCACAGTAGATTTACAATAAAATTTCATGTAACAATAAATTTCACTGTTCAGCAAAAAACTGATACAGTGCATTCACATTAAATTTTACTGTTTTCGAGAAAAAAATGTATGGAGAAAAATTGATTTTTTTTATGTTAAGATACATAACCACCCCCGTTTTTCACTGTAAAAGTCTATTTTACATTGAAATTTACTGTAAAAACGATTTTAATCCACCTAACAGTGTGATGAGACATTTCTTATAACTCTTATCACTCTTCGGATATTATATCGTTTGAGAACATTTAGAACTTGATGCTTCGCGATGTTTTTGATAACACATACTACATGGGATAGTGGCAGGACTAAGAGAATCGCTCAAATCAGCCTAGGACAACATCAGTACTATCAGAATATATTGACATCAGTACTAGAAATCTCAAACCAAATCAATGGGAAAGCGAAAAAATGGCCCATAAAATAGACATACCAACGAATTATTGTTAATGCTCTGTTAATAAAATATCTATATTGTGGTGGGAAAACTGAATTTTCCTAAAGGGGTTATATATTGTACTGAGCCAAAAAAAATCTAAATTTTTTTTTGAATCGATTTGAAGTTTATACTTTACTCAAATTTCCAACGCGACTGAGAACTAAGAAATCAACGCTTTTTCTTGAAAAGGGCGATACTAGCAGTGATACCATTCAAAGAAAATCAACAGTGAATATTTCCAGACTTGGTTTTATTTCCTATTTAAGAACTATTGTGTTTTTTTACATCCTAGATTGCATGATTCAGTGATCGAAACCCAAAACATCATGAAGTATTTGAAATTATTAAATTTAAATTTGTTTTTGCTATTGAAATTGACAAAATGATAGTATCGCCCCTTTGGCGATTGTTTACTTTTTCGGCCCCACCTATCAGCATTGAAGTATCGCCCTTACGTTTTTTTACAATAACTACCGTTCTACACCACCGATTTCGTCCGTGTTTTTTTTTCAATAGAGATCATTGTTACTATTTACAGCTGGTATCAGCTTGATAATCCTAAAAAAATACGAAAATAACAGTTTCGCCTCTAAACTGCTAGCAAAAAAAGTATCGCCCTGTTTGTTTGCATGGAGCGTAGAGGGCGAAACTTTAAATAAACAAACAAAAATACAGTTTCGCCCGTTGTATTTTTTGCTGTAGTTTAAGAAAGCAATATCGTAGAATCAAAATTTTTAGGTAAATTTGTTGCGTTTCAAAGCCCTCATTCGCATGTATGAAAAAAGCCCTATGTTTACATTTGTAAGTATCGCCCAGCAATATCAGCAATGTTAATATAGAGCCGTTTATAATAACTTTTCCCTTCTTTATCGATACTGCATAAGAAAAAATAAACTTTCGATAACACACTCACCCTTCCGCTCTTCTTTCGTTTCACGTGCCGACTGTTTAAAAGTGACGATTTAGTGCCTATAGAAATGGGGTTCAATCCGCAGTTGAAAAGCTCGTCCCAATGTGGTATACGCATTTGATCAGTGATCTGTGGAAAGATTTGCTTGTATATTCGGTTAAATCCAAACTCTACCTAGACGTTTAGTTGAAATTACGCAAACGCGGATTATATTTGCAATGGACGTTCCTTGTCAAAAAAATTTATTTGCTAAAATGCTTCCTTTGTTATTCCTGAGTCGAAATTTTATATTGCCGCGAGTTTTAAGTGCCTCTAACTATTGAAAAAATAAAAAAAATCTGCGAACTGCTCATTTCACCCCATATGCTGATGACCTATCTTGCCTCATTTCCCCAAATATTTTTACACCATTTGGATGAATTTCAAGTGCGTAATGAAAAAAAGATGCCAGATCTCTAAATTTATCAGCAAATCTGCAGTTTTTTCAATTACACTGCAGATTTTTGCAGACTTCAAATATTTCCTAATACAAAGCCTTTATCATTAAATTTCAACAAGCATTTAACATTTTGGATTATTTAAACAATCATCACACTTCTTTCCTCCCTCAAGTATCTTGCAGAAATTTGCAGACTTTGCAGATTTATACTGCATGCTATTGCATAAATCGATCTGGCAACCGCGATACCACAATAATTCATTCAACACTGTCAAAACATCAGTCCTCAAACAGGAGAGTGTTGTGAATCGAGACGGTCAACACTCGGTTTCTCGTGCAGTTGTCGTAGAGTGTGGATAGCTGCCCGGATAGAATTTTACAATAGCATTTACCCTACAAACAATCATGAAACAATAAATATTATAGTTATTACTGTTTCAACATTGTTCGATGCCAAGTTCTCACAGTAGATTTACAATAAAATTTCATGTAACAATAAATTTCACTGTTCAGCAAAAAACTGATACAGTGCATTCACATTAAATTTTACTGTTTTCGAGAAAAAAATGTATGGAGAAAAATTGATTTTTTTTATGTTAAGATACATAACCACCCCCGTTTTTCACTGTAAAAGTCTATTTTACGTTGAAATTTACTGTAAAAACGATTTTAATCCACCTAACAGTGTGATGAGACATTTCTTATAACTCTTATCACTCTTCGGATATTATATCGTTTGAGAACATTTAGAACTTGATGCTTCGCGATGTTTTTGATAACACATACTACATGGGATAGTGGCAGGACTCAGAGAATCGCTCAAATCAGCATAGGACAACATCAGTGCTAGAAATCTCAAACCAAATCAATGGGAAAGCGAAAAAATGGCCCATAAAATAGACATACCAACGAATTATTGTTAATGCTCTGTTAATAAAATATCTATATTGTGGTGGAAAAACTGAATTTTCCTAAAGGGGTTATATATTGTACTGAGCCAAAAAAATCTAAATTTTTTTTGAATCGATTTGAAGTTTATACTCTACTCAAATTTCCAACGCGACTGAGAACTAAGAAATCAACGCTTTTTCTTCAAAAGGGCGATACTAGCAGTGATACCATTCAAAGAAAATCAACAGTGAATATTTCCAGACTTGGTTTTATTTCCTATTTAAGAACTATTGTGTTTTTTTACATCCTAGATTGCATGATTCAGTGATCGAAACCCAAAACTTCATAAAGTATTTGAAATTATTAAATTTAAATTTGTTTTTGCTATTGAAATTGACAAAATGATTGTATCGCCCCTTTGGCGATTGTTTACTTTTTCGGCCCCACCTATCAGCATTGAAGTATCGCCCTTACGTTTTTTAACAACAACTACCGTTCTACACCACCGATTTCGTCCGTGTTTTTTTCAATAGAGATCATTGTTACTATTTACAGCTGGTATCAGCTTGATAATCCTAAAAAAAATACGAAAATAACAGTTTCGCCTCTAAACTGCTAGCAAAAAAAGTATCGCCCTGTTTGTTTGCATGGAACGTGGAAAGCGAAACTTTAAATAAACAAACAAAAATACAGTTTCGCCCGTTGTATTTTTTGCTGTAGTTTGAGAAAGCAATTCGTAGAATCAAAATTTTTAGGTAAATTTGTTGCGTTTCAAAGCCCTCATTCGCATGTATGAAAAAAGCCATATGTTTACATTTGTAAGTATCGCCCTTTTCACAAAAAAGCGTTGAAATGAAATCGCAGCTCCTGATATCACGCTATCTCTGAAGAGCATGCGTGCATAGTTTCAAATATTTTACTTCGACATCGACTTTTTCTAAAGGTGACTTCCCAGTAGTATCCTTGATTTGAATTAATATCGCTAATCCTAATGCCAAAGAACAAATAAAAACCTCACGAAAACGAACCGTTTGGGAAAATCATCATCATTACTGGAATTTTCATTTTCACGAAACTTTTCGATAACCTTCCGTCACTTGCGTTAATGCACTGGGTGCACAGTGCTCTGAAAATCTAGCGAAATCGTCTTAGGGCACCAGCGGGTCTGTGAAGAATACTAAAAATTAATTTCATTCCATAATTTTCAGTTCAGCAATTCGAGAGATCGTGCTCACCGCAAGCCATGAAAAATAGACTACGTTGTGAAGCGATGGTCACTATTTATTAAAAAATCACGGTTAAATAAAAAATTAAACTATTAAAAATTTCAAATAGTTTATAATTTTCACAAACTTATTACGAAAAATTGTTTTACAATTAATTGGTATACGAATTGGAATAGGTTCGCCAAATTTTGGAAGAAGTCTATAAAATAACCCCTTGAAAACTACCTAAAAATTGTTGCAGTTCGATGCAATAAAAAAATCTCCAAAAAAGAAATGTACCTATTAATGTGAAACACAGCGAATAATACATACAATAAAGACCCATTTTTATCAGCCTCATGGTGTAGGCTAAAAAAGGGGACATTGAGTAAATCGGGCAATTTTTTTTCTTTATAATAAACTGAAGCTATTAAAATATTTCGTCCGTGTTTTTTTCAATAGAGATCATTGTTACTATTTACAGCTGGTATCAGCTTGATAATCCTAAAAAAAATACGAAAATAACAGTTTCGCTTCAAAACTGCTAGCAAAAAAAGTATCGCCCTGTTTGTTTGCATGGAGCGTGGAAAGCGAAACTTTAAATAAACAAACAAAAATACAGTTTCGCCCGTTGTATTTTTTGCTGTAGTTTGAGAAAGCAATATCGTAGAATCAAAATTTTTAGGTAAATTTGTTGCGTTTCAAAGCCCTCATTCGCATGTATGAAAAAAGCCATATGTTTACATTTGTAAGTATCGCCCTTTTCACAAAAAAGCGTTGAAATGAAATCGCAGCTCCTGATATCACGCTATCTCTGAAGAGCATGCGTGCATAGTTTCAAATTTTACTTCGACATCGACTTTTTCTAAAGGTGACTTCCCAGTAGTATCCTTGATTTGAATTAATATCGCTAATCCTAATGCCAAAGAACAAATAAAAACCTCACGAAAACGAACCGTTTGGGAAAATCATCATCATTACTGGAATTTTCATTTTCACGAAACTTTTCGATAACCTTCCGTCACTTGCGTTAATGCACTGGGTGCACAGTGCTCTGAAAATCTAGCGAAATCGTCTTAGGGCACCAGCTGGTCTGTGAAGAATACTAAAAATTAATTTCATTCCATAATTTTCAGTTCAGCAATTCGAGCGATCGTGCTCACCGCAAGCCATGAAAAATAGACTACGTTGTGAAGCGATGGTCACTATTTATTAAAAAATCACGGTTAAATAAAAAATTAAACTATTAAAAAAATTCAAATAGTTTATAATTTTCACAAACTTATTACGAAAAATTGTTTTACAATTAATTGGTATACGAATTGGAATAGGTTCGCCAAATTTTGGAAGAAGTCTATAAAATAACCCCTTGAAAACTACCTAAAAATTGTTGCAGTTCGATGCAATAAAAAAATCTCCAAAAAAGAAATGTACCTATTAATGTGAAACACAGCGAATAATACATACAATAAAGACCCATTTTTATCAGCCTCATGGTGTAGGCTAAAAAAGGGGACATTGAGTAAATCGGGCAATTTTTTTTCTTTATAATAAACTGAAGCTGTTAAAGTATTCTTCTCGTCCCTTGATGTAGTCTGATAACTTTTTCTGATTATGATGAACTTTTTATTTTCGCATATTTCGCATATCTTCATGATAAGGAAAACATGCTCAAGAAAGGATTTACTCGAATTCAGTCTTGTTCGTCTGCTAGAGCCCATCAAACATATGTTCATATTTGGCTGATAAAATCGGGGTTTCAATGTGTTATAATTGACTAATCTATGTGGAGTTGTGTTAGTGCGAGATTGAGGTTAAATCGGGTAGTTTTTTTGCCAAATGAGGTTAAATCAGATGGCGAATTGAAAACATAGCTTTATATGTATGTTGTCTATACACATTGCAACTGTGTTGGTGTCCTAGACGTCAAATAAGTCAATAGGCATTCAGCATTCGAAAAAGTTTCTTTTGAACGAGTGTAGAACGACTTTGTTTCTACTTACTTGAAATCAGCAGCGTAGCCAGAAATTCGGTTTGGTGAAAATCGATCATACTGTCCAAACGGCATAATTCCGAAACCGTAATTTTTGAAGTTTCAAAATTATGCAGAATTATTTTTCAGAAAATATTAGCATAGTTCGTGTCTTTAGCGAATTTGTTAAGACTTTATTGTAGTCATGAATATTAACCTGAGAAAATTCACCATAAATACTTCTTGGACGATATACCGTCAAAATTATTTTATCAAATGATGCGCTGTTTAACGTTTGTAAAACTCATCGAAGATACTAACCCTCCGAAATTGGCGGTTTCAAAATGATACTATCTTGACCTTAAATTACTGTTTTTAAACATTTGACCTATACATATAATTGGTCATACAACAAAAATCAAATTCACATCAAAATCGATCAGAACCTGCTAGAATCGAATGGAAATCGTAATTTTTCATAAATTTCTCTCTACATTCGGAAAGTGTTATCAACGTTATTAATCATATTACGTTTTCGTCTCAACTCGACGCATTCCTAAAAAAACCTGTTTTAATCCACCTAGTGGTGCAATTGTGCTTTTTATCTTAAATACGTTTATTTAGGCCCAAATGCTTTAGCTTAACGAGGCCGGTAATTCATTTTTTTTTATTTACATGTCACATGTTAGTGGGGGAAAGGAAAGCCGTATTTAGGGGCGGCTTGCTCCCCTCTTATGTAAGTAAAGGAAAAAGGTAGGAAGTGGGATACATATTGTGTAATTGACATCGTCGTTTGCTGATTGATCATTGTGGCGGATATGCACACTTTGTTGTAGTGTTGTAGTTTCCAGCCTGTAATCGCAGGGGCGAGGGGAGGGTCGATATTTCGGATAATTATTGGCACTCTGATACTGTCATGATGTTCTCTATATCATCTGCATGTGAGGTATGTCATGATGTTCTGGGTAGACGGTTATCAAGAAGGGTATGCACCGAAGACTCGTGAAGCAATGCCATATTGTAGATACAGGGATAGGTTGGTGAGATTCTACTGTGAATGAGAGAGGGGAAAATGTATTAAACTTGGACATCAATGGTTTTCAAAAAGATATAGATAAGAAAAATATAGGGGTGGTCACGGCTTGCCAGGACGTCCCGGACTGGCACATAGGGTGATCTACCTCGGGCCCGAAGGGAATCTATTAGTTGGGACCTGGCAACACAGTACTCTGCGCACAGCCAAACAACATGCTCGATGTCGTGGTAGCCGTTCTCACAAACACAATGATTACTTTCAGCAAGCCCTATACGACGGAGATGCGCGTCAAACGAGTAATGGTTGGACATGATCCTTGACATCGTACGAATAAAGTCCCGGTTCACATCCAACCCCTTAAACCAAGCATTCGTTGATACCTTTGGGATAATGGAATGTAGCCACCGTCCCAGATGCCCATTGCTCCATGAGGTTTGCCAACTATCGAGCGTCCTCTGACGAGAGATACTGAAAAATTCGTTGAAGCAAATTGGTCTTTCGTAAGTGTCGCCTTCTAATGCGCCCACCTTGGCTAAAGAGTCCGCCTTCTCATTGCCCGCAATAGAACAATGTGACGGGACCCAAACCAAGGTAATCTGGTAAGATTTTTCAGATAAAGCACTCAGATATTCCCGTATTTTCCCCAGGAAATACGGTGAGTGCTGTCCAGGCTTCGCCGCACGGATGGCCTCAATGGAGCTGAGACTATCCGAAACGATGAAGTAATGGTCTGAGGGCAGGGTGTCAATGATCCCGAGAGTATACTGAATGGCAGCTAATTCTGCGACGTAAATTGAAGCAGGATCATTGAGTTTGAATGAGGCAGCAAGATTTTCGTTGAAGATACCGAAGCCTGTGGACCCGTTGAGAATTGATCCGTCAGTGTAGAACATTTTGGCGCAGTCGACTTGATGGTATTTGTTATAGAAAATATTTGGGACCACTTGTGGGCGAATATGATCCGGAATTCCACAAATCTCTTCCTTCATGGATGTATCGAAAAATACAGTGTGATCAGAAGTATCTAAGAGATGAGCACGGTTGACGTTATACGTAGATGAATTGATGTTCTGTGCCATGTAATCGAAGTACAAGGACATGAATCGGGTCTGAGAATTAAGCTCGACAAGCCTTTCGCAATTTGCAATCACCAATGGGTTCAGAATATCGCATCGAATGAGTAATCGATATGAGAGGTCCCAAAATCGATTTTTCAGAGGAAGAACGCCCGCCAGCACTTCGAGACTCATCGTATGGGTCGAGTGCATGCAACCCAAGGCAATACGCAAGCAACGATACTGGATTCGCTCCAGTTTGATGAAATGTATGTTCGCAGCGGAGCGAAAGCAGAAACATCCGTACTCCAACACTGATAATATCGTTGTTTGGTACAGCCTGATTAGGTCTCCTGGATGGGCACCCCACCATGTTCCAGTTATTGTACGGAAAAAGTTGATCCTTTGTTGGCACTTCTTTTTCAGATACCTAATGTGACATCCCCAGGTACCTTTAGAGTCGAACCATACCCCGAGATATTTGAATGTTGAAGCCTGAGCAATAGTTTGATCCATTAATTGAAGCTGTAGTTGCGCTGGTTCACGCTTTCTAGAAAATACGACTAGCTCAGTTTTCTCCGTGGAGAACTCGATACCCAGTTGGAGAGCCCAAGCAGACAAATTGTCCAAGGTATCTTGCAGTGGTCCTTGCAAGTCGACGGCTTTAGGACCTGTAATAGACACCACACCGTCATCTGCAAGCTGCCTTAGCGTGCAGGAATTGACAAGACATTCGTCAATGTCATTCACGTAAAAATTTTAGAGGAGAGGACTTAGACATGAGCCCTGGGGAAGGCCCATGTAGCTAAATCGTGATGTCGATAAATCGCCATGCGAGAAATGCATTTGTTTTTCAGACAACAGGTTTAGCAAAAAGTTATTTAAAATTGGCGAAAGACCATGCTGGTGCAACTTCTCATAAAGAATGTTGATCGAAACTGAATCGAAAGCCCCCTTAATATCCAAGAATACTGATGCCATCTGCTCTTTGTTAGCATATGCCATTTGAATTTCTGTTGAGAGCAACGCAAGGCAATCGTTCGTCCCTTTGCCTTTGCGGAAGCCAAATTGTGTATCTGACAGTAAGCCATTTGTTTCGACCCAATTGTCGAGCCGAAACAGGATCATTTTCTCGAACAACTTCCGGATACAGGACAGCATTGCAATCGGACGATACGAATTGTGGTCGGAGGCTGGTTTTCCTGGTTTTTGGATGGCGATGACCCTCACCTGTCTCCAGTCATGTGGGACAATGTTACCCTCAAGAAACCTATTAAATAAATTCAACAAGCGTCTTTTGGCAGAGTCTGGTAGATTCTTCAACAAGTTGAATTTGATTCTATCTGGCCCCGGGGCTTTATTGTTACATGATAAGAGAGCAAGTGAGAACTCCACCATCGTAAACGGTGTTTCGTTCGCGGTATTGTAAGGCGACGCGGCACGGTAGATTTTCTGTGCCGGGGCGGAATCCGGACAAACTTTCTTGGCGAAGTCGAATATCCAACGGTTTGAATATTCCACGCTCTCGTTCGTACTGTTTCGGTTTCGCATACGTCGGGCCGTGCCCCAAAGAGTGCTCATCGATGTTTCTCTTGTTAACCCGTCGACAAACCGGCGCCAGTAACTGCGTTTCTTAGCTTTCATTAAATTTTTCATTCGCTTTTCTAATATCGCGTACACTCGATAACTAGCAACTAACCCGTCGTTCCGGAAGGTTTTATACGCGGCAGCTTTCTCCGCGTACACGGTTGAGCACTCTTTGTCCCACCACGGGTTGGGAGAACGTTTTTGGGTGTTCACGTCGGGTACTCGTTTCGTCTGAATCGCGCTATCGAGAATCGAGTTGGACAAAAACTTATATTCTTCCTCCGGGGGAAGTACCTGTGTTGAATCGATAGTTTTGGATATCGCAGCAGCGTAGCTCTTCCAATCAATGTTTCGTGTGAGGTCATAGGGAACATTGATTGGTGCCGATGGTCTTGAACCAGTGGTGATTGCAATTACAATTGGTAAGTGGTCACTACCGTGGGGATCAGATATTACCTTCCACTTGCAATCTAACCGTAGTGATGTCGAGCATAAAGATATGTCCAGTGCACTTGCTTGCGCAGGTGGTCTAGGGATCCGTGTCATTTCCCCTGTGTTCAGAATTGTCATATTGAAGTTGTCACAAAGGTCTTGAATTGTCGAAGATCGATTATCGTCGTATAGACAGCCCCACCCCGTACCGTGAGAGTTAAAGTCTCCAAGAAGCAGGAGGGGCGAGGGAAGGTGTTCAATCACGTTGGAGAATCTTCGATATCCCATCATGGCCCTAGGAGGAATGTAAATAGAAGCAATGCAAAGATCTTTGCCTTTGATTGTTGTTTGACAAGCGACAACTTCAATGCCTGGCGTCGAAGGGAGGTTGATTCGATTGAAGGAGTAGCACTTTTTGATCCCTAAAAGTACCCCCCCATATGAGTCTTCTCGATCCAAGCGGATAATGTTAAAATCGTGGAAGTTGAGGTTTATATTAGAAGTTAGCCATGTTTCACATAGGGAAAATGCATCACAATGATTGTAATTTAGCAAGTGTTTTAATGAATCGATTTTGGGGATAATACTTCTGCAGTTCCACTGTAAAACAGTGATCAGATCCCTGATTCCGTCTAATAAGTTAGCCATCGAAGGATACGATCGCTGTAAGGAGGGGCCATTGTTCAGTCAACTGTTTTAAAAATGTTCTTACTGTTGGTAGAATAGCAACCAGCAAGCTTTTCATAGGATCGGTAATGTTGAAAGCTGTGAATATCCAGTCCACAATGTCAGAAAATTTAAGGAATCCCGTTTTAGGGTGAGTTTCTGACTGTAAAATTGGAGCACTTGGGATTTTTGGTGCCCCGGGGAGTGCTGGGAACTCCTGGTTGTATCTCAATTTCCCAAAACCAGGAGGTATTATCTTCGGATTTGTACCAGCACTTCCAGTTGATGAATTATTTTTATTTTGTACCCTTGTTTGGGACAACCTAGGACCCTTACGAGGAAGTTCAGGTGAGTTTTGATTAGGTCTTTTCCTAGAGTTTCCAAGCGGAGCCAAAGAATGCCCCTCGCAAGGGTCATTAGAGGCGTTATCGTCAGTTGGCAAGAGAGCGAATGGGTTTTCGGAGATAAGTGGAACAGCTCTTTTAAGCATTTCTGCGTAAGAGCGTCTGGAGCGATCTTTGGCGGATCGCTTCAGTTTATCCACGCGAAGTTTGTACGTTGGGCATGTCAAAAGTGCATGCGGATTCTCCCCACAGTAAACACACTTCTCAGCGGGCCTACTGCAAGTATCATCCGCATGGCGTTCCCCACATTTACCGCACCGTTGCTTGTTGCTACAGTAGGTGGCCGTGTGACCTAGCTGCTTGCAATTGGAACAATTCATGACCCGCGGTACAAACAGGCGTACAGGTAGACGAGCTCCTCCCACTTCAACGTAGCTCGGAAGTGCAGATCCGGCGAAGGTTACGCGAAACGAGTCTGATGGATAGTAATTACCATCTTCGATGGACTTTGAGTGCAATTGCTTGCACTCCAAAATCTTAACTGATTGAAGGTTAGGGTCCTTAAAGCGGCCAGCCCCATCATTCATCAGATCATCGACAGTTAGACCCGCATCACTTACCACACCGTCGATCTCCACATCACGAGAAGGGATGTAGACGCGATACTCCAGCGTAAAGAGGCTATTGCTAACGATATCATTGGCCTGTTTCAAGTCAGTAACGACTACGCGCAGTTTATCTGACTGAACCTTTTTAATCTCGGTTACGGCCGAGTAACGTTTTGTCAGCTCCCGTGCAACAGTTATGCTGTTTAACGGTTTATTTTTGGGCCGAAAGTATACCACCCAAGGGCCAGCGGATCCATCCTGGTAAACCTTGACTCGGGGGGGGGGGGCTGTGAGACATTGGGGGGAAGTGGATCGACCATAACATTATCTGTCTCAGTATCAGATATATGTTCTTCTTCCCCATAATATTCGTCTTCGGAGGGCGATCCTTCTGTTTGTTCCATTTTGTTGCGGGAGCAACACGCTCGACCGCACTGTTTAACTTAAATCAAAATAAAAAATCAAAAGCAATAAAAAGAAAAAAAAAATCGATAAGAAAAGTAAAAAACAAAACACTTCACCAGTTGGTTCCTGACGAGCTGGTAGGTGAATTGATCCTTCGTTTGTTTTATCCGTCACCCGCGTGACCTTCACACAATAGAGCTGATATAGCTCGTCTAAACAAAGCCGTCTTTCAGGCAAGAAAACTGTTTAGTAACTTCACTGCACCGATATCGGAGGTAATAATTATCACTCGCGGGACTGTTTATTACTAATGCTTTACTGCAGCCTCTGCCACAGCAAGCACCTTCGTACTACCGAAAAAACTAAACCACACCGGAGAGAACAAAAGGCACTTGTTTCCCGGTACAAAGTTGGGTTACGAATGCAATGCAATTGTGCTTGTCTCATTTGTCCAGACTACGATTCCATGGCTGGTTATGTTCAATACAATGGTGGAAATGAATATTACATGTTCAGTATGATGTGCACATACATACAATGGATCGACTGCCACGATCTTGAGATACTATGTGATATTGAAACATCGCTTGAAACCAGCGGCGGATCATGGAGAAAGATCCGGGAGGTCCAGGTCCTGCCGAAAATTTTCAACTTGTTAAGAAATTTTAAACTAGTTTTAATTTTAAAGTAGCAACCCCTCACTGCATACTCCCTCCGGGCCGGTATGATTGACGATTTTTAGAGTGATTGCATAACCTTTCTATATGAGAAAGGCTTTTGCATTTTTGAATGTACCAAAGTCCAAAAAAGTAAATTTTTGTCAAACATTATTTTTTTCGAGTTTACATCAAATCTCAATGTTTCATGCATTTTAAAGTCATTTGGCATCAAAAATACAAATTTGATTTTGAAAATTTTTCATTTCAGTTCATGTGCTGTGTTATTGCACTCTTGAACCGGAAGTCCAATCAATAAAAAATTCAATAGCAGCCGATGGGAAGGTTGTACCTTTCATTTGAGACTAACTTTGTGCAAATCGGTTCAGCCATCTCTGAGAAATAGAGGTCACATTTTTTTCCACATATACACATACACACACATACATACACACACAGACATTTTCCGATCTCGACAAACTCAGTCGATTGGCATATGACACACGGCTCTCCGGGTCGGGATTAGATTGACGAATTTTAGAGTGAATGAGAAAGGTAAAAACATTTTTAGCAAATGTTGAAATTTATGCATTTTTTTGGTGAGCAGTTCTATGTTTCATAGACATTAAATCAATTTTAACTTCGCTATCTATTAAATAAAGACGCTTATTACAGTACATCTCTTCAAAAGCGAGCTCAATTTGAAAAGAAATCTGAGGATTATGATTGATTACAGAACTCTGGAATTTTCTATTGGAATGTTTTCAGGCAGGAATTTGATATTGAAGCAATTAGACAAATGTGAAATCAAGACCAATAGATCAGTTACATATCAGGACCCCATTCCGACAATTTATCAAAAGTCCTCATGATGTTTACAACAACAGATCATCAACCTACGGATCAGATAATTACACACATACACACACATACATACACACACAGACATTTTCCGATCTCGAGAAACTCAGTCGATTGGCATATGACACACGGCTCTCCGGGTCGGGATTAGATTGACGAATTTTAGAGTGAATGAGAAAGGCAAAAACATTTTTAGAAAATGTTGAAAGTTTTTTTGGTGAGCAGTTCTATGTTTCATAGACATTAAATCAATTTTAACTTCGCTTCCTATTAAATAAAGACCCTTATTACAGTACATCTCTACAAAAACGAGATCAATTTGAAAAGAAATCTGAGGATTATGATTGATTACAGAACTCTGGAATTTTCTATTGGAATGTTTTCAGGCAGGAATTTGATATTGATGCAATTAGACAACTGTGAAATCAAGACCAATAGATCAGTTACATATCAGGACCCCATTCCGACAATTTATCAAAAGTCCTCATGATGTTTACAACAACAGATTCTACGGATCAGATAATTGTTATTGTAATATTGAATTAAATCAGTCTGCATCAATAAATTTTCTACTTCAATCCAATATTTTTTTTGGGAGTGGTGGGGGGGGGGAGGTTGTATGGTGTTAAACCCCAAAACTTTCTCTTGGCTACGCCGTTGCTTGGAGTTATTTATTTCGCTTTTCATTTTTCAATATGTTTCAGATTGATCCGATGGTTATAAGTTAGAAAAATTGCAGTCAGA
Organism: Topomyia yanbarensis; assembly: GCF_030247195.1. NCBI lineage: Eukaryota > Metazoa > Arthropoda > Insecta > Diptera > Culicidae > Topomyia > Topomyia yanbarensis. The sequence goes on along the minus strand of NC_080670.1, from coordinate 108,849,626 downwards.
AGGTTCGCACAAATGAACATTTTTGTACTGATAAGTTATCAAGTTCCTTCCAGACAACTTGGAAGTGTTCGGTGATTATTTCTAGCGGTTGTAGATAGTAAAATGAAATACAAAATTCGTTTTATCGAAATAATGTTTAGCTTATTTCAATGGATTATTACTATATTGAACAATAAATAGGCGACAAACAGTAATCAACAAACAACAAGCCATAACTTTTAAAGTATTCAAAACAGATATTTAAAGTCTTTAGTAAAGTTATTCGCAAAAGTAAGAGCTACAAATTTGCTGAAGGCATCATTTCGATATAATCACTTCCAAGAAAATTTGTGAAAATATCTCACTCATAGGGGGATTAACCAGCAAAAGCACAATACCAAAAGAAAGGGCATATCACCTCCATTAAATTCTCCGAAGACACTATTGACCTGAAATAAGCCGTTTTGGCGTTAATAATAGATTACATGTTTTTGGTCATATTTCTGGCAATGGGAAATGATAAAAATCTTTCGTTCGCATTTAATGTTAAATATCTCTTTTGATAATAGTCCGCTTTTAATTTGTTTTTGATTCTGATGTTTAGTTTCCAAGATATGAATGATTGAATGTGTAAAAATGGCGTTTTTGCAGTCTTTTTAAATTATCTGCCGAAATTGACAATATAGATTATTATTTTATATGTTTTCAGACAGCTTTAACAAATACCTTTCGAACAAGCTATAGATTGTTGAAATCGGACCATTATCAAAAGAGATATTTAACATTAAATGCGGACGAAAGATTTTTATCATTTCCCATTGCCAGAAATATGACCAAAAACATGTAATCTATTATTAACGCCAAAACGGCTTATTTTAGGTCAATAGTATCTTCGTAGAATATAATGGAGGCAATACGCCCTTTGTTTTGGTATTGTGCTTTTACTGATTAATCTCCCTATGAGTGAGATATTTTCACAAATTTTCTTGGAAGTGATTATATCGAAATGATGCCTTCAGCAAATTTGTAGCTCTTACTTTTGCGAATAACTCTACTGAAGACTTCAAATATCTATTTTGAATATTTTAAAAGTTATGGCTTGTTGTTTGTGGATTACCTTTTGACGCCTATTTATTGTTCAATACAGTAATAATCCATTGAAATAAGCCAAACATTATTATGATAAAACGAATTTTGTATTTCATTTTTCTATCTACAACCCAACACTTCCAAGTTGTCTGGAAGGAACTTGATAACTTATCATTGCAAAAATGTTCATTTGTACGAACCTTATGACTGCAATTTTTCTAACTTATAACCATCGGATCGATCTGAAACATATCGGAAAATGAAAGCGAAGTAAATAACTCCAAGCAACTGCGTAGCCAAGAGAAGGTTTTGGGGTTTAACACCATACAACTCCCCCCCCCCCCACCACACAAAAAAAATTGGATTGAAGTAGAAAATTTATTGATGCTGACTGATTTAAATCAATATTACAATAACAATTATCTGATCCGTACATTGGTAACCTGTTCTTGTAAACATCATGAGGACTTTTGATAAATTGTCGGAATTGGGTCCTGATATGAAACTGATCTATTGGTCTTGATTTCACAGTTATCTAATAGCATCAATATCAAATTCCTGTCTGAAAACATTCCAATAGAAAATTCCAGAGTTCTGTAATCAATCATAATCCTCAGATTTCTTTTCAAATTGAGCTCGCTTTTGTAGAGATGTACTGTATTAAGCGTCTTTATTTAATAGATAGCGAAGTTAAAATTGATTTAATGTCTATGAAACATAGAACTGCTCACCAAAAAAATGCATAAATTTCAACATTTGCTAAAAATGTTTTTGCCTTTCTCATTCACTCTAAAATTCGTCAATCTAATGCCGACCGGGAGGGCCGAGTGTCATATGCCAATCGACTCAGTTCATCGAGATCGGAAAATATCTGTGTGTATGTGGAAAAAATGTGACCTCTGTTAATCAGCGATGGCTGGATCGATTTGCACAAAGTTAGTCTCAAATGAAAGGTACAACCTTCCCATCGGCTGTTATTGAATTTTTTATTGATTGGACTGCCGGTTCCGGAGTTACGAGTTGAAGAGTGCAATCACACAGAAAATTGCCATATAAACTGAAATGAAAAATTTTCAAAATCAAATTTGTATTTTTGATGCCGAATGATTTTATAATGCATGAAACATTGAGATTTGATGTAAACTCGAAAAAATAATGTTTGACAAAAATTAATTTTTTTGGACTTTGGTACATTTTTGTCTTTCTTATATAGAAAGGTTATGCAATCACTCTAAAAATCGTCAATCATACCGGCCCGGAGGGAGTATGCAGTGAGGGGTTGCTACTTTAAAATTAAAACTAGTTTAAGATTTCTTAACAAGTTGAAAATTTTCGGCAGGACCCGGATCTTACTATGTGATACTGAAACATCGCTTAAAACCAGCGGCGGTCAAGCGATTTTTCTGTAGCACATAGTATCTCAAGATCGTGGCTGTCGATTCATTGTACGTATGTGCAAATCGTACTGAACATGTAATATTCATTTCCACCATTGTATTGAACATAACCAGCCATGGAATCGTAGTCTGGACAAATGAGAAAAGCACAATTGCACCACTAGGTGGATTAAAACAGGTTTTTACTTTGGGAAGTCGAGTTGAGACGAAAACGTAATTTTATTAATATCGAGGATAACACTTTCCGAATGTAGAGAGAAATTTGTGAAAAATGGCGATTTCCATTCGACTCTAGCAGGTCCTGATCGATTTTGATGAGCATTTGATTTTTGTTGTATGACCAATTATATGTATAGGTCAAATGTTCAAAAACAGTAATTCAAGGTCAAGATAACATCACTTTGAAACCGCCAATTTCGGAGGTTTAGTATCTTGGACAGTAAGATCGATTTTCACTAAGCTCCCACCAATTGTAAAATTGGTATTGTAAAAAAACGTAAGGGCAATACTTCAATGCTGATAGGTGGGACCGAAAAAGTAAGCCAAAGAGACTATATACTATATATACTATCATTTTTTTAATTTCAATAGCAAACACAAATTTTAATTAAATAATTTCAAATACTTCATGAAGTTTTGGGTTTCGATCACTGAATCATGCAATCTAGGATGTAAAAAACACAATAGTTCTTAAATAAGAAATAAAACCAAGTCTGAAAATATTCACTATTGATTTTCTTTGAATGGTGTCACTGCTAGTATCGCATTTTTTCAAGAAAAAAGCGTTGATTTCTTAGTTCTCAGTCGCGTTGGAAATTTGAGTAAATTATAAACTTCAAATCGATTTAAAAAAATCGATTTTTTTGGCTTAGTACAATATACATAACCCCTTTAGGGAAATTCCGTTTTCCCACCACAATGCATTGATTGAGGAATTCAGATATTTTATTAACAGAGCATTATCAATAATTCGTTTGTATGTCTATTTTATGGGCCATTTTTTCGCTTTCCCATTGATTTGGTTTGAGATTTCTAGCACTGATTTTGTCCTATGCTGATTTGAGCGATTCTCTGAGTCCTGCCACTATCCCATGTAGTATATGTTATCAAAAACATCGCGAAGCATCAAGTTCTAAATGTTCTCAAACGATATAATGTCTCATCACACTGTTAGGTGGATTAAAAGCGTTTTTTTCTTTTGCAATGTCGATAAAGAAGGAAAGTTATTTAAAAAAACAGCTCTGTGTTAACATTGCTGACAGCCATTAAGGTGCTTCTGAAGTTGATCTATTCTGGCACATTCTTTCGTCTTTTCCGACACTAAGTGTGCTTTAATGATCTCTATAGAACTATGAAGCAGTAAAGAATATGTTTTGTATGCGAATATAGTACATACCTAAAGCCATTAAATAATGTTTTGTGATCTCTTGCTTATATTCCTTACCCCTAACCTTACCACTTCCCCAATCCTTCCATCATCAGGAAAATCATGAAAAGACAATTCATTCGTATCATTTGAGCTAGACGCTACTGATTCCTGATTCCTGAGTACCCTAAAATTCAAAAACTCGTAGCTATGGCAATTTTACCCGATTTGGATACCATAGAATAAGAAGCTATCGAATTTCACCTGTCTGGCACGCTATCTGTGGATGTGGCAATATGAGTCAACCGGAGACTAATAGAAATTCCGGGCTGAGTTTCTCATGGTTGAAGAGGTACTAACTCATACTAAACCAGAAGGCTTCGGTTTCAAAGGGCCCGGCAGTAATACAAGCCTTGGGGCCCGACGCGGCTCTCGACGGCCCTGGTGATCAGTCTTGCTGATCCGAACGACAGCTGGAACATTGAACTGGCTATGCGATGGCATGCAGTGGGAAGAACAAGACGTCCAGTGTCTATAACGAAAGCAATCAAAACCATAAGGCGATCAAAAACGATATGCGCTTAATTTTTTTTTGACACTAAAAATGTCTTACTCCACTGTCTGGGGCTAGGTGTCATTCTAAAATCTAAACTATCTCCCATGTAACGAAACTATGTAAGGTTTGCACGCTTATAACTCCGATATTACTAGATGGATTTTAATCATTCATGCACCAACCGATTCAGAAACACCTAACTTAAATATTGGTAATAATTTAATATCTCCCCAATAAAAGTAAGCTTTTGGAAATTGGTAAAATTAAAAAGTTCACGAAAAACGGGAAAATTACCATTCGTGAGGCAGATTTCTCAGACAAAACCGTCATTAGAGGGCACCTTCGTGACTCAGTCAAACACTGTTTGCTATATTACGGTCGTCAGTAGAGCTGATAGTTTTTTTTTTGATTTTTTAGTGTTTTACACTCGCGATCATTTTTATTCTCGTTTTATCTGTATATCGTTTTATTCGGTAGTACGTGTGCATTGAAATTTCGTGACTTCAAGCACGATTATATCTGCCGTTGTGATTCGTGAAAGTGATTGTTTTTGGTTGAGATTTTTGTTTTCACTTGTCATTATCACTGCACAGACGTTACGCTCATTTTTTTCGCCAAAAGCGACATCTGCTGGTGGGTAGTTGAGTTGTCACACGTTGCGTGCAAGTTTGCTTCCATTGACGCACGTTACGTCTCCTGCGCATATTGCATACCCGCTAGGCGTTATTTCTACATCAAAGCATGGCTTGTAACAACTGCTCGAAAGTGGTTAATGATTCTGATCGAATCACATGTCGTGGATACTGCGGAAATTCGTTCCACATGATATGCGTCAAGATGGATTATGATGTTCGTGACGTCCTGGGAACCCACCCACGGAATTTATTCTGGATGTGTAATGGCTGTGCTGATTTATTCTCGAATGATAATTTCCGTAGAATGGCTTCGCGTTGTTGCGATATAGTGCCTGACGACAATTCTCTGAAATCTATAAAGAACGACATAGCTGATTTGAAAGATGTCGTCAAAGCACTCTCGGTTAAAGTTGACTCTAAACCGCTATCCCCAATTATAACGCCTTGGAATCGAATTGCTGAATATAATCCAGTTTCAAACACGCCTAAGCGCAAACGCGAAGATGATTCGCCCAAAACAAAAATTCCTAATATTCGTGGATCCAAAGCTGCGTTTGAAACAATAAAAACAATTTCACCACCTGAGGAGCTGTTATGGGTTTACTTGTCAGCATTCGATCCCAGCACGACGGATGACGAAGTTTCTACCCTTGTGAAAGATTGTCTGGGGGAGAATCTGCAACCGAGAATAGTTCGTCTAGTTCCTAAGGACAAGGATCTCTCATCTTTGAGCTTCATTACTTTCAAAGTTGGCGTTAGCAAATCATACAGGGATAAGGCTCTGTCCAAAGATTCTTGGCCGGAGAACATCTACTTCCGTGAATTTGTGACCAATTCAAAAATCCAACGACCTATCATCAGGATTGCGGCGGAGAAGAATCCATCTGGTGGTGGACAGTAGCGCCAAGCTGTTCCGGATAAACTCATCTGTCCAACTTCTTGTATCCCGGCGAGCGATTCAGGTCTACCTAGCGAATCGGCGACTTCTTCTGTGTCAGGTAAAGCCAAGAATGGTATATGTCCTTCCGAAGCAATACAAGATGCTGCACCCCCTCAATGTAAATTTCACTTACAGTCTGCTGATGAACACAACTCTACCGCCGCTGTGAATCTTCAATGTCAAAAACAAAATTTGGATCCCATCGTAACGAGCTCGTCTCTTCACAGCACACTCGGCTCTACAACGATCACAGAAGGACTAAGCACTCTATGCTATGCTGGTATGACTCATCGCACCCTGGGACGCACTGCAGCTAGCACTATGGAAGCCCTTGATCCCCCTGCCACAGTCGAGCCATTGCAGCCAGCGTTCACCAGTCGTCACGGTCCTGTGTGCAGGAGTGGTGAAGGGGTCTTCCAAATCGATACCAACGACAATCAATCGCGGCATTCAAACCTACAAATATATTACCAGAATGCCGGTGGTATGAATTCAGTAATCGAAGATTATCTGGTAGCAAGTTCAGATGAATGCTTCGACATAATCGCCCTCACAGAGACGTGGCTTAGCGATAGCACTCTGTCAGTGCAAGCATTTGGTGCCAACTACGATGTTTTCCGAACTGATCGCAGCTCACGCAACAGTCTCAAGGCTACCGGCGGCGGGGTACTTGTGGCTATCCATCGTCGATTGAAAGCGCAACTGATTGACGATACTTTGGGGGTCTGTGTCGAGCAGGTGTGGGTGCGAATCAAACTGGCTGGCTACGCACTTTATCTTTGCGTGGTTTATCTTCCACCGAATCGCACTCGCGATTCGACATTGATTGATTCACATACTGAGTCACTGGAACGGATTTCCGCTCAAGCAAGCCCGGTTGATGAGATCCTGATTGTTGGTGATTTCAATTTCTCCGGATTAAAATGGCGCTCTGCTTCTGACGGATTTATGTTCGCTGATCCCGAAATGTCATCTTTTCATGCTGGTATCACCAGTTTGCTTGACTGCTACAGTCTAAATCTGCTGCGCCAAACGAATAATGTGGTGAACGAGAACAACAGAATCCTTGATCTCTGTTTTTCGAGCAAATCTGACTACGCGCCAAAAGTTACCGCAGCACCGTTCCCCCTGGTAAAGACTGTTAGACACCACCCTCCCCTGCATATATTGCTTGAAGCCATTCGAGTGAAGCATGACTGCAATGCTTCTGACACCGTCAGCTATAATTTTAGAAAAGCCAACTATAATAGCATTATTGACTTCCTGTCGAATATCCACTGGACTGAAATTCTCGACAATGATGATGTCAACGTTGCAGTGCAGACCTTCTCCAATGTTATGAGCTATGCTATCGATCGCTATGTACCCAAAAGAAGTGGCCTTCAATCTAAGCACCCAGCGTGGCACACTGCCGAGCTGAGACGGTTAAAAGCGACTAAAAGAGCCGCTCTGAAGAAGTACTCCAAGTTTGGGGGCTACGTGCTGCGACATCACTACGTTCATGTTAACCAAGTCTATAAAAAGACATCGAAGCGTTGCCATGCCGATTACTTGCGAAACGTGCAACGTAAGTTGAAGTCCGAACCTAAAACATTCTGGAAGCATGTAAACGAGCAAAGAAAGGAATCCGGGTTGCCTTCAACGATGAGCTATGGAGGACGTATGAGCTCTAGTTTACAGGAGATCTGCCAACTATTCTCTGAAAAGTTCGCGAGTGTTTTCTCCAACGAGAAGTTGACACCGACCCAGGCTTCACGCGCGGCTCTCAATATACCTCAATCATACCAGTCTTTGAACTCTATCAATATCGACAATAATATGGTACAACTGGCGGTTAGGAAAATGAAGGCTTCAACCTCGGCAGGCCCAGATGGTATACCAACTATTATTCTAAAAAAATGCTCTGCCGGTCTAATTGAACCTCTTTGTCATCTGTTTCAATTGTCGCTAACAACCGGAGTATTTCCCGAACTCTGGAAATCCTCCTTCATGTTTCCAGTTCACAAAAAAGGTGATAAAAAGGTAGTTGACAACTACCGTGGTATTACAACGCTAAGCGCAGTTCCTAAGCTGTTTGAAATGGCTGTGTTGGAACCCATCTCCAGCCACTGCAAACAGTATATCTCCGAGACTCAGCATGGATTTATGCCGAAACGTTCAACATCTACGAATCTTCTGTCGTTCACAACATATGTTACAGATGCTATGTCGGACGGCCTTCAAACTGACGTTATCTACACGGACCTTTCAGCTGCTTTTGACAAGATAAATCACGCTATTGCAGTGGCAAAATTGGATAGACTCGGCTTTGGTACTAATATTCTCCGTTGGATGCAATCGTATCTCAGTGATCGTCGTCTAGCAGTCAAGATAGGTGATTGTGTATCCGAAGAGTTCTGTGCTTCATCTGGTATTCCGCAAGGCAGCCATCTCGGTCCATTGATTTTTCTTCTGTATTTCAACGACGTTAACTTTTGTTTAGAAGGACCACGGTTGTCTTTCGCCGACGACCTCAAGTTATACCATAGAATCCGGAATACTCATGATGCAGCTTTCCTTCAACGCCAACTGGAAACCTTTGCGGAATGGTGCGAGATCAACCGAATGACCCTAAACCCCAAGAAATGTACGGTCATTACGTTCTCGAGGAAAAAAACGCCAATTCGATTCGATTACTGTCTAGCTGAATCCACAATTGACAGAGCGAATTGCGTCAAAGATCTCGGAGTTTTTCTCGATGAACAACTGACGTTTAAACAGCATATCAGCTATATTGTCGCAAAGGCATCACGCTGTTTGGGGTTCATAATGAGAATATCTAAGCACTTTTCAGATATTTACTGCTTGAAATCTCTCTACTGCTCACTCGTTCGATCAACTCTGGAATATTGTTCAGTTGTGTGGAACCCTCATTATCTCAACGGCGTCCATCGAATTGAGGCAGTACAGCGCAGATTTGTTCGGTTTGCCCTTCGTCGATTGCCTTGGAGCAACCCTCACCAGCTGCCAAGTTATGAAAGCCGGGGTTTGCTTATTGGACTCGATACATTGCAAGTGCGACGGGATCTATTCCGTGCTATGACGATTTCGGATATTTTGCAAGATCGAATTGACTGCCCCGAGCTTCTCAGTGCGATAAACATGAACGTTCGCCCTCGCGCCCTTCGCAATAATTTATTCCTCCGATTACCTCTTCGCCGGACTAACTATGGAGTGAACGGTGCCATCATTGGTTTGCAGCGGACTTTCAACAGAGTTTCATCCGAGTTCGATCTTCACATTCCACGTAGCAGATTACAATTTGACTTTTTAAATAGATTAAGAAATTATCATTAGGACCACACTGTGTCTGTTGATATTAATTATAAAATAAAAAAATAAATATTTCGTAAACACGAAAAGTCATAAATAGAAGCGACGCATGTCCGTTTGAATCAGTTGTTGCTAATATCCCATACGAGCAACATCGTCTCCGGGCGATGCAATAAGCTCTATCGATTTTCGGCAACGTTGGCATTTGCACACCTCGCACCTAAGTGACTAAACCATATACGGTTAGTTTATAAATAAAGGTGACGCATACACGTTTGAATCAGTTTTTGTACTTATGTCGAACGGGTAAGATCATGGCTGCAGCGTCTGGATGCTACACTAAGTGGTAGACGCTATGCATTTTCGGCAGCGGTGGCCGTGTGCGGATTTTTCGGGTACCAGCACGGTGTCACAGAATGATTTGCAAAGTGGGAGGGTGGGGTGGTTTGGATTTAATTCAATACGGCGGGATGCGACTTATGTGTGCTGCTTGAGAGTGTTGTTGAAAAAAAATATTTATTTTTGTGCACGCGTGTGCGTTATAATTTGTTAATCCATGTTTACGGCGCTTTGTAACTGCGTAGGGTAAAGAGCCTATGGGGTTCATATGTTTCATATTTCGGTTATATGTGATATATTTCGGTTATATGTTTTTTATCAGTAAGGCATCTGACAACGTGCTTCTGTAGTTATTGCACTGTTCAGCAGCGTAGTATTTTATATAGGAGAAAACACTCAGGTTTTTTTATGCGGTTTTGCGAGGATTTTGAAATTTACGCGGTTTTCATTTACGCGTTTTTTTGAAATTTACGCGGTTTTCATTTACGCGGCCTGTATCCCCCGCGTAAAAAAACCTGAGTGTAATTGCATCGGAAACAATCACATTCCCAGCAGAACTTTTTGTTTTCTAATTTCAAACACTTTTGTTTCGTACTGCACAAAACGGAAAATTTTAAAGCAGAACTTACCGTCCCAGTAGCAGTTTAAGCGGGTGTTCTTTTTCGATTAAAATTCAAGCCATGCCTTAGCGTTACTGGACTTACAATTGTTTTCCCAGTTTATGCAGTCAGAGTATCTGTCCTGCCCTATGTATTTAAAACACAGTTCTAATCGCGTTTTAAAGTATACAACAAATAGAACGGTTGGGTATACCAATTTAAATTTTAAAATAAATCTGTTTTAAATTATGAAACAAACCGCTGTACTGAAAATATAATTATGAATTATAATTATGAATTATAAACACCTATATAACATAAAACGCTGCAGAATTGGTTTAATAATACAATGTTTACACTACAGAGTTATAACACGTTATAATAATTATCAACCAGAAAAATGTCACCAAGATAGCATAAAAACCCGTTTTAACTGGTTGTGCGAACGTTGTATAACAATGTAATTTATCAAATAATTTCATTTGTTCAACCACTAATCGATCAAGAAATACTTAACCTTAAGATTGTTTACTTAAGTTCATTAGTACATTATTGAAAATTTAAATGGAAAATTAAATTTCATATTTCATGGAGAATCTATATATTTCCGTTGGCGGGCGTGGGCTTCCTCATCACAGTTCTCAATATGGAACTTTTCTTTTGAATATATTTTCTGGACAGACCAGCCTATTTTACTAGATGGATCAGCCAAATAATGCCAATCACCTAGTGAGATACTTGATTAATTGTAATAATAGATTACCGTTAAATGACCTTCAATAAATAAAAGCTACATTTTTAATGTCACCCTGGTCATGTCCTGTACACAACCATTTAATTTTTTTTTTTTTGAGATTTGTTCTACTGGAGCTGTAGAGCTAGTTTCTTGGAAGGGCCCCCCCGTTAGAATCACTCACTACAATTGCAGACGGGACGGGAAATATCATTCACTAAAACACTGATTAAGGCCAATTTCAACGATGTATTTATCGCGTGTATCATCGCGAAACAATCGAGCGTTTGTACGTTAAAATGTTCGATCGCGTGTGCCAGGATTGTATGTCGCGTGTGCTAGTGTGTATGTCACTTCGCCTATATAAATTCCATTTTATAAACGTGTGAGTCGGTAAAGCAAGTTTTGCAGCTTTCGGACGGTAAGATGAATGTTTTACATTTCTTATAAAAGAAATGTATAGAATTCGCTCAAACTTTCAAGATTTTTTCCGAGGCCCGGAGGGCCGAATTAGACGATTTGGGACAATGTCTGTGTGTGTGTAACGGACAAATTCTCATTCGTTTTTCTCAGCAATGGCTGAACCGATCTTATCCAAACCAATTTAAATGAAAGAACGAAAAAACAGTTAGAACGCTATTGATTTGTTTTTGATTCTGATGTTTAGTTTCCAAGATATGAATGATTGAATGTGTAAAAATGGCGTTTTTGCAGTCTTTTTAAATTATCTGCCGAAATTGACAATATAGATTATTATTTTATATGTTTTCAGACAGCTTTAACAAATACCTTTCGAACAAGCTATAGATTGTTGAAATCGGACCATTATCAAAAGAGATATTTAACATTAAATGCGGACGAAAGATTTTTATCATTTCCCATTGCCAGAAATATGACCAAAAACATGTAATCTATTATTAACGCCAAAACGGCTTATTTTAGGTCAATAGTATCTTTGTAGAATATAATGGAGGCAATACGCCCTTTGTTTTGGTATTGTGCTTTTACTGATTAATCTCCCTATGAGTGAGATATTTTCACAAATTTTCTTGGAAGTGATTATATCGAAATGATGCCTTCAGCAAATTTGTAGCTCTTACTTTTGCGAATAACTCTACTGAAGACTTCAAATATCTATTTTGAATACTTTAAAAGTTATGGCTTGTTGTTTGTGGATTACCTTTTGACGCCTATTTATTGTTCAATACAGTAATAATCCATTGAAATAAGCCAAACATTATTATGATAAAACGAATTTTGTATTTCATTTTTTTATCTACAACCCAACACTTCCAAGTTGTCTGGAAGGAACTTGATAACTTATCATTGCAAAAATGTTCATTTGTACGAACCTTATGACTGCAATTTTTCTAACTTATAACCATCGGATCGATCTGAAACATATCGGAAAATGAAAACGAAGTAAATAACTCCAAGCAACTGCGTAGCCAAGAGAAGGTTTTGGGGTTTAACACCATACAACTCCCCCCCCCCCCCCACCACACAAAAAAAATTGGATTGAAGTAGAAAATTTATTGATGCTGACTGATTTAAATCAATATTACAATAACAATTATCTGATCCGTACATTGGTAACCTGTTCTTGTAAACATCATGAGGACTTTTGATAAATTGTCGGAATTGGGTCCTGATATGAAACTGATCTATTGGTCTTGATTTCACAGTTGTCTAATAGCATCAATATCAAATTCCTGTCTGAAAACATTCCAATAGAAAATTCCAGAGTTCTGTAATCAATCATAATCCTCAGATTTCTTTTCAAATTGAGCTCGCTTTTGTAGAGATGTACTGTATTAAGCGTCTTTATTTAACAGATAGCGAAGTTAAAATTGATTTAATGTCTATGAAACATAGAACTGCTCACCAAAAAAATGCATAAATTTCAACATTTGCTAAAAATGTTTTTGCCTTTCTCATTCACTCTAAAATTCGTCAATCTAATGCCGACCGGGAGGGCCGAGTGTCATATGCCAATCGACTCAGTTCATCGAGATCGGAAAATATCTGTGTGTATGTGGAAAAAATGTGACCTCTGTTAATCAGCGATGGCTGGATCGATTTGCACAAAGTTAGTCTCAAATGAAAGGTACAACCTTCCCATCGGCTGTTATTGAATTTTTTATTGATTGGACTACCGGTTCCGGAGTTACGAGTTGAAGAGTGCAATCACACAGAAAATTGCCATATAAACTGAAATGAAAAATTTTCAAAATCAAATTTGTATTTTTGATGCCGAATGATTTTATAATGCATGAAACATTGAGATTTGATGTAAACTCGAAAAAATAATGTTTGACAAAAATTAATTTTTTTGGACTTTGGTACATTTTTGTCTTTCTTATATAGAAAGGTTATGCAATCACTCTAAAAATCGTCAATCATACCGGCCCGGAGGGAGTATGCAGTGAGGGGTTGCTACTTTAAAATTAAAACTAGTTTAAAATTTCTTAACAAGTTGAAAATTTTCGGCAGGACCCGGATCTTACTATGTGATACTGAAACATCGCTTAAAACCAGCGGCGGTCAAGCGATTTTTCAGTAGCACATAGTATCTCAAGATCGTGGCTGTCGATTCATTGTACGTATGTGCAAATCGTACTGAACATGTAATATTCATTTCCACCATTGTATTGAACATAACCAGCCATGAAATCGTAGTCTGGACAAATGAGAAAAGCACAATTGCACCACTAGGTGGATTAAAACAGGTTTTTACTTTGGGAATGCGTCGAGTTGAGACGAAAACGTAATTTTATTAATAACGAGGATAACACTTTCCGAATGTAGAGAGAAATTTGTGAAAAATAACGATTTCCATTCGACTCTTGCAGGTCCTGATCGATTTTGATGAGCATTTGATTTTTGTTGTATGACCAATTATATGTATAGGTCAAATGTTCAGAAACAGTAATTTAAGGTCAAGATAACATCACTTTGAAACCGCCAATTTCGGAGGTTTAGTATCTTGGACAGTAAGATCGATTTTCACTAAGCTCCCACCAATTGTAAAATTGGTATTGTAAAAAAACGTAAGGGCAATACTTCAATGCTGATAGGTGGGACCGAAAAAGTAAGCCAAAGAGACTATATACTATATATACTATCATTTTTTCAATTTCAATAGCAAACACAAATTTTAATTAAATAATTTCAAATACTTCATGAAGTTTTGGGTTTCGATCACTGAATCATGCAATCTAGGATGTAAAAAACACAATAGTTCTTAAATGGGAAATAAAACCAAGTCTGAAAATATTCACTATTGATTTTCTTTGAATGGTGTCACTGCTAGTATCGCATTTTTTCAAGAAAAAAGCGTTGATTTCTTAGTTCTCAGTCGCGTTGGAAATTTGAGTAAAGTATAAACTTCAAATCGATTTAAAAAAATCGATTTTTTTGGCTTAGTACAATATACATAACCCCTTTAGGGAAATTCCGTTTTCCCACCACAATGCATTGATTGAGGAATTCAGATATTTTATTAACAGAGCATTAGCAATAATTCGTTTGTATGTCTATTTTATGGGCCATTTTTTCGCTTTCCCATTGATTTGGTTTGAGATTTCTAGCACTGATTTTGTCCTATGCTGATTTGAGCGATTCTCTGAGTCCTGCCACTATCCCATGTAGTATATGTTATCAAAAACATCGCGAAGCATCAAGTTCTAAATGTTCTCAAACGATATAATGTCTCATCAGATGTGATCGTAGCCCTCTCAACAGCAACAAATCCTCCGGTGGCGGTGTTTTGCTCGCTGTGCGTCGTGGATTAAAAGTTCAACATATAACAAATGACGCTTGGAGCAGCATCGAACAAGTATGGGCAGCGATAAAATTGGGAAAAAGAACATTATATATATGTGTGGTTTATTTCCCTCCCGATAAAATTCGCGACTCTGCACTAGTTGATTCTCATTCTGAATCATTGACTTCTGTTTCCGCGATGGCGCAACTCACTGACGAAATCATGATTATCGGCGATTTCAACCATTCTACAATAAAGTGGCGTTCCGTTCATAACGGATTTCTACAACACGACCCAGACGAATCTGTTTTTCATCCTGGCAGCATCACTCTTCTGGATGGCTATAGCACGGCTACACTTCAGCAGATCAACAGCACCACGAACGACCGGATTTTAGATCTATGCTTCGTCAATGCCAGAGATCAATCGCCGCATATTTCCACCGCCCTCACCCCGCTAGTAAAGTATGTTCGCCACCATCCGCCTCTACATCTTACACTCCAGGACGTACCGCCTATGAAGTTTTCGAGCCACGCGCCCACCGTGTGTTACAATTATAAGCGGGCCGACTATAGCAGTATTTTGAATATTTTACAAAGTATTAACTGGGATTCTGTGCTAAGCAAGGATGATGTGAACTCCGCCGCTGAAACGTTCTGCCATATAATGAGCTACCTTATCGACCGTCATGTCCCAAAGTGTAATCAACGAAGTGATCAATCCCCCTGGCAGACAGCCGAGCTACGTCAGCTAAAAACTGCGAAAAGAGCAGCATTACTAAAGTTTACCAAACGCCGTACCTTGTCACTTAGAGCTTATTATGTAAGGCTCAATAACGATTTTAAAAAACTGAACAGTTTTTGTTTTTCAAACCACCAACGAAAAATGCAACGTAAGCTTAAGTCGGATCCTAAATCGTTTTGGAGATACGTCAATGAGCAGCGGAAAGAAACCGGCTTACCTTCTACAATGTTTTTGAATGGTGAAGTTGGGCATGATTCACAAGCCATATGCAAATTGTTCGCCTCTAAATTTGCGAGTGTGTTCGTCAGTGAGACTCTGTCCTCGCAGCAGATTGACGTTGCAGCTAGCGGCGTGGCCCAACTCGAACGGTCAGTGAGTGAGATTCATGTGGAGCACTCGGATATTGTATCAGCAGCATCCAAGCTTAAAGCATCGTCATCTCCTGGGCCAGATGGTGTCCCTGCTGTGTTTTTGAAAAAGTGTATATCTGGTTTGGTGGAACCTCTCTGTCAACTATTCAAAATGTCACTGACAACCGCGATTTTTCCTCAGTTGTGGAAAGCAGCTTTCATCTTTCCTGTCCACAAAAAAGGCGATAAGAGAAACATTGACAATTATCGAGGAATTTCTGCGCTCTGTGCCATTTCCAAGCTCTTTGAGTTAGTCGTGGTGGAGTCAGTGTTTTTTCACTGTAAGGAATATATTTCTAAAGACCAACACGGATTCATGCCGAATCGATCTACGTCGACGAATCTACTATCTCTAACCTCTTTTGTGTCCGAAGGGTTTGATGCGAATCAACAAACTGATGTTATATATACTGACTTATCTGCAGCTTTCGACAAAATCAATCACGATATCGCAGTCGCTAAATTGGAAAAACTTGGCTTCAGTGGATCACTCCTGCGATGGTTTCAATCCTATCTCGTTGGCCGTCAACTCAGTGTGAACATAGGTGATGCATACTCCAAACTGTTCTCCGCAACGACTGGTATTCCGCAAGGAAGTCATCTCGGTCCATTAATATTCACTCTCTATTTCAACGATGTAAACTATCAGCTGAAAGGACCACGGTTGTCGTATGCAGATGATCTAAAAATTTTCAACAGAATTAGGAGCCGATCGGACGCACAATATTTGCAGCAGCAATTCGACACTTTCAGCAGATGGTGTGAAAACAACCGAATGATTCTGAATCCGGCGAAATGTTCTGTGATATCGTTCACCAGAAAAAAAGATCCCAATGAGTTTGAATATAACTTGTCTGGAGCTCTTGTTTCCCGGGTGAGCTGCGTTAAGGATCTTGGAGTGCTGTTAGATTCGAAACTTACATTTAAGAATCACATTTCGTATGTTGTTGGTAAAGCATCGCGAAGCCTGGGCTTCATTTTCCGTACGGCTAAATCCTTTACAGACATTTACTGTCTCAAAAGCCTATACTGCTCTTTAGTGCGCTCTACGCTGGAGTATTGTTCGGCGGTCTGGAACCCGAATTACATGAACAGCAGCGATCGAATTGAAGGCGTTCAACGAAAATTTATACGGTATGCTCTTCGACGCCTGCCTTGGCGCGATCCTGTTCGTCTACCAAGCTACGAGAGTCGGTGTCAACTCATCCAGCTCGATACTCTCCAGCGTCGTAGAGAAACTGCAAGAGCCTTATTCATCTCTGATCTTCTGTCAGGACGCATCGATTCTCCAGATTTACTAGAGCGAGTTAACATCCAAGCAAGGTCCAGAACGTTACGCGGAAACGTTCTTCTGAGAGTGCCGTTTCGACGAACTATTCAAACAGCTAATGCCGCTATCACGGGACTACAACGCCTCTTCAATCGTGTGTCGCACTTGTTCGACTTTCATTTGTCTCGAATATCATTGAGAAATCGATTCCTGCAGTTTTTTAGATGTAATTAGTTTAAGTTTCCATCATTGGGGCCGAGTACGGCCTGTTGATGTGCGTGATAAATAAATAAATCACACTGTTAGGTGGATTAAAAGCGTTTTTTTTCTTTTGGAATGTCGATAAAGAAGGAAAGTTATTTAAAAAAAACAGCTCTGTGTTAACATTGCTGACAGCCATTAAGGTGCTTCTGAAGTTGAACTATTCTGGCACATTCTTTCGTCTTTTCCGACATTAAGTGTGCTTTAATGATCTCTATAGAACTATGAAGCAGTAAAGAATATGTTTTGTATGCGAATATAGTACATACCTAAAGCCATTAAATAATGTTTTGTGATCTCTTGCTTATATTCCTTACCCCTAACCTTACCACTTCCCCAATCCTTCCATCATCAGGAAAATCATGAAAAGACAATTCATTCGTATCATTTGAGCTAGACGCTACTGATTCCTGATTCCTGAGTACCCTAAAATTCAAAAACTCGTAGCTATGGCAATTTTACCCGATTTGGATACCATAGAATAAGAAGCTATCGAATTTCACCTGTCTGGCACGCTATCTGTGGATGTGGCAATATGAGTCAACCGGAGACTAATAGAAATTACGGGCTCACGAGTTTCTCATGGTTGAAGAGGTACTAACTCATACTAAACCAGAAGGCTTCGGTTTCAAAGGGCCCGGCAGTAATACAAGCCTTGGGGCCCGACGCGGCTCTCGACGGCCCTGGTGATCAGTCTTGCTGATCCGAACGACAGCTGGAACATTGAACTGGCTATGCGATGGCATGCAGTGGGAAGAACAAGACGTCCAGTATCTATAACGAAAGCAATCAAAACCATAAGGCGATCAAAAACGATATGCGCTTAATTTTTTTTGACACTAAAAATGTCTTACTCCACTGTCTGGGGCTAGGTGTCATTCTAAAATCTAAACTATCTCCCATGTAACGAAACTATGTAAGGTTTGCACGCTTATAACTCCGATATTACTAGATGGATTTTAATCATTCATGCACCAACCGATTCAGGAACACCTAACTTAAATATTGGTAATAATTTAATATCTCCCCAATAAAAGTAAGCTTTTGGAAATTGGTAAAATTAAAAAGTTCACGAAAAACGGGAAAATTACCATTCGTGAGGCAGATTTCTCAGACAAAACCGTCATTAGAGGGCACCTTCGTGACTCAGTCAAACACGAAAAGTCATAAATAGAAGCGACGCATGTCCGTTTGAATCAGTTGTTGCTAATATCCCATACGAGCAACATCGTCTCCGGGCGATGCAATAAGCTCTATCGATTTTCGGCAACGTTGGCATTTACACACCTCGCACCTAAGTGACTAAACCATATACGGTTAGTTTATAAATAAAGGTGACGCATACACGTTTGAATCAGTTTTTGTACTTATGTCGAACGGGTAAGATCATGGCTGCAGCGTCTGGATGCTACACTATGTGGTAGACGCTATGCATTTTCGGCAGCGGTGGCCGTGTGCGGATTTTTCGGGTACCAGCACGGTGTCACAGAATGATGCAAAGTGGGAGGGTGGGGTGGTTTGGATTTAATTCAATACGGCGGGATGCGACTTATGTGTGCTGCTTGAGAGTGTTGTTGAAAAAAAATATTTATTTTTGTGCACGCGTGTGCGTTATAATTTGTTAATCCATGTTTACGGCGCTGACAACGTGCTTCTGTAGTTATTGCACTGTTCAGCAGCGTAGTATTTTATATAGGAGAAAACACTCAGGTTTTTTTATGCGGTTTTGCGAGGATTTTGAAATTTACGCGGTTTTCATTTACGCGTTTTTTTGAAATTTACGCGATTTTCATTTACGCGGCCTGTATCCCCCGCGTAAAAAGACCTGAGTGTAATTGCATCGGAAACAATCACATTCCCAGCAGAACTTTTTGTTTTCTAATTTCAAACACTTTTGTTTCGTACTGCACAAAACGGAAAATTTTAAAGCAGAACTTACCGTCCCAGTAGCAGTTTAAGCGGGTGTTCTTTTTCGATTAAAATTCAAGCCATGCCTTAAGCGTTACTGGACTTACAATTGTTTTCCCAGTTTATGCAGTCAGAGTATCTGTCCTGCCCTATGTATTTAAAACACAGTTCTAATCGCGTTTTAAAGTATACAACAAATAGAACGGTTGGGAATACCAATTTAAATTTCAAAATAAATCTGTTTTAAATTATGAAACAAACCGCTGTACTGAAGATATAAATATGAATTATAATTATGAATTATAAACACCTATATAACATAAAACGCTGCAGAATTGGTTTAATAATACAATGTTTACACTACAGAGTTATAACACGTTATAATAATTATCAACCAGAAAAATGTCACCAAGATAGCATAAAAACCCGTTTTAACTGGTTGTGCGAACGTTGTATAACAATGTAATTTATCAAATAATTTCATTTGTTCAACCACTAATCGATCAAGAAATACTTAACCTTAAGATTGTTTACTTAAGTTCATTAGTACATTATTGAAAATTTAAATGGAAAATTAAATTTCATATTTCATGGAGAATCTATATATTTCCGTTGGCGGGCGTGGGCTTCCTCATCACAGTTCTCAATATGGAACTTTTCTTTTGAATATATTTTCTGGACAGACCAGCCTATTTTTACTAGATGGATCAGCCAAATAATGCCAATCACCTAGTGAGATACTTGATTAATTGTAATAATAGATTACCGTTAAATGACCTTCAATAAATAAAAGCTACATTTTTAATGTCACCCTGGTCATGTCCTGTACACAACCATTTAATTTTTTTTTTTTGAGATTTGTTCTACTGGAGCTGTAGAGCTAGTTTCTTGGAAGGCCCCCCCGTTAGAATCACTCACTACAATTGCAGACGGGACGGGAAATATCATTCACTAAAACACTGATTAAGGCCAATTTCAACGATGTATTTATCTCGTGTATCATCGCGAAACGATCGAGCGTTTGTACGTTAAAATGTTCGATCGCGTGTGCCAGGATTGTATGTCGCGTGTGCTAGTGTGTATGTCACTTCGCCTATATAAATTCCATTTTATAAACGTGTGTCCTTTCGCATATTCGCGTGTGTTCTTGGATGATTGCTTGCGGACCGTGAATTTGATACTTAGATTTCGGTGTACGGTTCAGATGTTAGAAGAGTGTGTCGCTATGGAGCGTGTTGTATAGTGGATATAAGCGTTATTTTTTATTGGTCCAACCACAGATAACAGACGTTTAGGCTCGATTCGAAACGTGTATAAATATCCGCTACTGAAATTCCGAATAAATCAGACGTTTGGCAATACAACCGTTTGCAGTGACGCAGTGATCGACGCAATGCAGTTGTAGTACAGTTGTCAAACACATGTAGCAAACAGTTGCGTAGATGACAATACTGCCGTGGGTTTCCTATGCAGTTTCACCTGAATAGGAAACCCATAGCAAATGGGACTGTTATGTGGATCACGGCTGAATAGTGAAACGCGGATTTCCAACGTTTATCAATTTGAAAGTTTACACAGGTTTTTTAAAGCAATTTTGTTCTAACCTGAATGTCTGTTATCTGTGGTCCAACTGAATGTATGGACCTAATCGAATGAAAAGCCCAGCCAAAATGAAAGAAATCCAACAAAAACTAATTTCATCTTCTTTTAATATAATTCTTGGAACAGAAAGTAGCTGGGAAGAAAGCGTAAGAAGCGAAGAAATTTTTGGAAATCAATTTTATGTATTTCGGCATGACCGTTGTTACAAATAGCAAATAACAACACTCTAGAAACCAGAACCACCCAACATTATTTATTTGCTTTCAGTCTAGCCAAAGTATCCCAAATTTATTATTCCAAAAAATGTGCATAGCGATAAAGATTGTGACGCATGCACTGATATTGTACAGACGAAAGGAAAAAGGCAATAAAACTTCTTACCCAAGCTGGCAGATAGGGAAACGGTTAAAACAATATACGAAATTTCCATACGATCGTCTGTCTGGCACGCCTACGTGGCATAACATAAAAGAGGGATAATGCGGGTGCTTTCATCAGCGCACCACAAAAGGGAAAAGGAAAATAAAACTTGTACAGGCAGAGATAGATAGAATAGGCTGAAAGAGGATAGGTAAACATTAGTTATAAGGAATTCATGTATATATAGTCTAAAATTGTAGAAAATAAATCAGTATTCAGTATCACTCTATTGCAGTACACAGTTGCTACGTGAACTCTTGTGACAAGTCTTATTAGTTCAAAAACAATCCGAACTCACGATATCCGAAAGGCATTTGAAAACACTAAATTTCTACCTTGAGATAGCTTCCCGAGCTACGAGGAAGAACTGGTCAAGAATTGGAAATTTTAGTATTATTCAAAGAGCCCTTTAAAAGTACATTGTTAGCACCAAGTAGATTGGTATCCTCGAGAGAGGAACAAGAACTATCTATTTCTGGTACAAGAACTATCCATTTTGGAACAAGAGCTATCTATTTCTGGAACAAGAGCTTCATCTCTATAAAGAAATGTCTACGCTAATTATTAACCCTAACGGGCACTGTCGGCTTTGCACTGCAAAGGACAGCAAAGACGACATGGTAGCATGTGATGAGTGTGATCGATGGTATCACATCACATGTGCGAAGCTAAAGCGGATGCCAACCAAGGAAGAAACTTGGATTTGCGCCAAGTGTACGTCGTTCCGGACCGAGACCTCGACTCAACTGATGAAGGAAATATCATCCATTATGGCCAATGCGTTCAGAAATATTAAAATTGAGCCAACACAAGACCAGAACAACCAAGAACTGACAAACTATCTCAAAAGATAAACGTTGGTAAAATTATCAACGTTTTATGGATCGCCAAAGGAATGGCCAAGATTTAAAAAAATATTCGAAGACACAACGTTAGAAGGAAGATTCAACGACATGGATAATTTAAACAGACTTCAACAAGCTTTAGGAGGAAGTGCTGCTAAAAGTGTGAGTCACTTGTTAATGCACGCAGACAACATTGACCTAATCATAACGAGATTAGAACAGAATTTTGGTCGACCAGAAGTAACGTAACGAGCTAATTGCTGATCTAACAAGGATCAGAAAAGATAACAAAACTGCAATAATCGAAATCTCAGAGGCACTCGACAGCCTCGTCAGTAATCTAGAAGTAATCAATTTACAACATTATCTGAAGGATCCAAGATTGGTGGAAGAAACAGTAAGAAAACTGCCATATGGTCTACAGGTAAAATGGATGGAGGAACGTCAAGCCAATGGACCAGTCGCAACATTGAAGGATTTAAATACATTTGTGGCTCCACATGCCACAACCGCAAGGATGATGCAGTCCACAACAACAAATATACATGGCCCGAGAAAAACATCAATCAACATCCATCAACACAAAATGGAACCAAAATGTGGAGAATGCAAAGGTAATCACTGGATTACTGATTGTAAACCTTTCAGAGAAATGACTCCAAAAGAGCGTAATGAGGTTGTAAAAACCAACAAGTTATGCGTGGGTTGCCTAGGAGCAACTCATTTTCTAAAAAACTGCCGACGAGCTCGAAAATGTACCATCGACGGGTGTAGAAAGACACACCATACATGGCTTCACGAAACATACCAAGGAACCAAAGCTGCACCAACAACACCGAAACAGGATCTCGGATCAAAAAACCAGGGAAAACAGAATGATGATAATAGTGTCAACCATCATCGGATTCAACGAGGCAAGGCACTTTTTCAAGTTATACCAGTTGTTTTGAAAAATGGATCAAAATCTCTGGAAACATATGCATTCCTAGATGCAGGCTCGTCTGTAACATTAATAGATGAGAGCATTTCCAAACTACTATCACTGGATGGCAAAAGAGATCCACTCCAACTAAAATGGACTCAAGACGTCACCAAAGATGAAGGCAACAGCTTCAATGTGACACTAGGAATCAGCGGACCATCAAAAAAGAATTTCACGGTAAAAGGAGTAAGGACCATCAAGAATCTACAGCTACCAACACAATCATTAAATTTCAATGATTTACAAAAGGAATTTGCACATCTAAAAAATCTAGGGGAGAGAGGGTAACAATGAAACACATTTTTTCTACAATTTAATTTTGATGATAATACATGTTATTTGTGTAATCAAAAGTGATACATAGTGCCACTATGTTGTTAACTAATACATATATTTTTTCCAGCTGGTAAAATTCACGGGAAATAACATTTTTTGGATAATAAACAGTTGGTGGTAAAATGTATCAGTGTGCCCCATGGGTAGGAACTATGAAACACGATGTCGTCTATAGTGAAATATTCTACTTATAAATTTTATTCTTTTGTTTTGACGAAGAATGATCCTAACGCTTTGAATTAAAGTTATATTGAGGCGAAAATCGTTTGTTTACGAAAGAATCCACTATATCATCGCGTAACATCGAACCACCATATATGCATATTAGCTGCAATCCTGAAATAAGAGACAATTTCTACAAAATTTGGCCAAATTTACTAATTTTGCACTATATGAGTAGTATTTAGTGTGGAAAATCGGAACCCATTGACATTTTGAGACAGACCACAAAAACAAACAAAAATCACTGTTCCCCATACGCCATCGTTTCACAGTTACCCAATGGGTGAAAATTGTGAAATCACACAGAACCATGAGTAGTTACCAAAAAACTTTGTTCACGGCAAATGTTGAGCATAAAATTTGCAATAAATAGCAATAGACTAAACATTTATTCAATGAATGGTAATTCATAAAGATGGAATAATGTTTATCATTGCAAATTTACTCTGGCTATCACAAAACAAACAAATATCCATTAAAAGAGATAGAGTTATCAGATCTCTTCCAAAATATAGCAACACGTGTAAAGAATTAGAAATTGTGAAATATGAGGGAATTAGACGATTCCGATCATGCATTGTGATTTTATTGCGAATGTTTCATAGTTCCTGCTGATCCACTGTTACCCTCTCTCCCCTACCTATAACGGGTTACGAAAATGCGAAACCAATGATTTTAATTGAAATTGAACACAGCCATTTGTTCCACTTGAAAAACGAACTGGTAAACAAAATGAACCGATCGCCATCAGATCAAAATTAGGATGGTTCATTTTTGGTAATATAATATGATGAAGACATATTTTTCAACGGAGGACTTCGACGTCAACATCAGCAAGAATCCACCAATACCAGAGGAAGACAAAAGAATTAAAAATATCATGAAAAAAACACTAAATTATACAAATAGTAGATATGAAGTTGGACTTCTTTGGAAATCAGACAGCGCCACCTTTTCTGAGAGTTATCCGACAGCAAAAAAAACGTCTCGAGATAATGGAGAACAAAAAGGAACCAGTACTCGAAGATTGGGCTATACAAACCTTCAAGGATTACGAGTCCAAAGGATACATACGTAAACTTTCGCCCACTGAAATTAGAAAAACATCACCAAGGACATTCTACCTACCTCACTTCGTAGTTATAAATCCAAACAAGGCAAAACCCCGTCTAGTGTTTGACGCAGCAGCAAAAATTAATGGAATATCCTTTAACTCTGAACTTTTATCAGGACCAGATATAAATGAGCAGATTCAAGGAGTAGCTTTACGCTTCAGAGAAGGAAAAACTGCCATCAGTGGAGATATACAAGAGATGTTCCACAGAGTTAAGATTATAGAAAATGATCAAGACTCACAACGGATTCTTTGGAGAGACTGCAAAAAAGATCAAGAAGCTGACGTATATGTTTTACAAGTTATGTCATTTGGAGCAACGTGTTCCCCATTCTGTGCCCAGTACGTTAAGAACAAAAATGCAGATTCATTTGCAAACATATACCCAGAAGCTGCCAAAGCTATAAAAAACAACTCTACGTTGATGATTACCTCGATAGTTTCTTATCAACCCATGAAGCAAAAAAGGTAACCAATCAAGTGATCGAAATACATCAGCATGCAGGATATTATATTCGCAACTTCATCTCAAACGACAAGAAACTATTAGAATCAATTCCAGCGGAGAGAAGACACAAATCATCTGTAAAATCAATAGAGGATAAGGATTCGGCTGCTGAAAAGGTTCTCGGCATATATTGGAACACCAAGGATGACTGCCTAGCATATCAAATAAAATGGAACAAATACGAAGATAAGCTGCTAAAAAACGAAAACCCAACTATGAGAGAAGAATTAGCCTGCATCATGAGTATTTACGATCCGTTGGGACTAATATCAAACCTATCGATCCACGGAAGAATTCTAATGCAAGAGCTTCATAAAGCTACTACAAAATGGGATGACATGATTCCAACTCACCTTCATGATCTATGGAAAACATGGGTAAAGACGATAAAAGAAGCAGAAAATTTATCAATACCAAGGTGCATAACAGATGGAAACATAGAAGAAATAGAACTTCACACATTTGTAGATGCATCGGATAAAGCGTTTGCGGCAGGAGTATATGCGAAAAGCACTAATCAACATGGCACTTGTATAAGATTGATTGCCGGAAAGGCTAGAGTTGCCCCGATAAAAGGATTATCAATACCGCGTCTAGAGCTACAAGCTGCCGTACTTGGTACTCGTTTAACAAATACAATCAGTCAGGAATTACGACTCAAGGTATCAAAAGCATTCTTATGATCGGACTCTCAGACAGTTCTGTCATGGATTAAGAAGATCAATGCAAAGTTCCAGCTATTTATTGCACACCGAATAGGAGAAATCTTAGACACAACGACAATGGATCAATGGAGATGGGTACCTTCCGAGAAAAATCCGGCTGATGCAGCAACAAAAATGACCACAAACCAAACTATGTGGCTAAACGGACCAGAATTTCTGAGATTAAATGAAGCTGAGTGGCCTGCAAAATCAAATAAAGAAATACACGACTTTTTGGCGCTTCATTCCAATCGGGATGAACAAGGATTTATCGAAGAACGAGACTACTCCAACTGGTGGAGATTAGTGAAACACCTCTGCATAATGAAAAAATTCACCGAGTGGATCCAGGACAAAAGCAATTTCATCAAAGGACTTTCAACTGAAACCCGAAGAGCAGCTGAAAATGCATTATATAGAAAAGCACAGTGGCAAGGATTTCCCGAAGAAATGGAGGATTTATTACTGGATGGTAAAGTTAGCAACAAAAGCCATATTCGCAATCTAAACCCCTTTTTAGACGAGTTTGGAGTTATAAGATCTAAAGGACGTGTGAAAGCAATGAAATTATCACTGGATACTAGAATGCCCATAATTCTTCCCCAGAAAACTCACATAACAAAACTTGTGAGATCATTTCATGAAAAGTATTTGCATCAGGGAGAAGACAGTATCATTACCGCATTACAGCAGAAGTATTGGATAATTAATGTACGAGCAGTCGTAAAAAACATAAAAAAATGTTGCCAAAAGCGCATTATTTCGTCAGCAACATCCGTTGCACCTATGATGGCAGCATTACCAGATTTCAGAACCGAACCATACATCCATCCTTTCACTAACTCAGGAGTGGATTACTTTGGTCCATTCGACATAGCAGTAAAACGATCAACCGAAAATAGATGGGGTATAATTTTCACCTGTCTTTCATCAAGGGCCGTCCACATTGAAATGGCAGAAACGTTGAGCACTGATTCGTTTATCGTTTGCCTAAGGAGTTTCCAAAATCGACGTGGAAAAATATCTCATTTATATAGCGATAATGGAACAAATTTTGTTGGAGCAAACAACGTGATGCAGAAATTGGTATCTCATATCAACACTAGAATGGGAAACGGAGAGGCAGCAAAAATGGAGATAAAATGGACCTTCAATCCTCCAGCCGCACCACACTTCGGAGGAAAGGCTAATAAGGACAATAAAATCAGCGTTAAAGGTTTTAGTAGAATCATGGGGAAAAAGGACCCCTAAAGTGAAAATACTAAGAGCAGCATTAATACAAGCTGAATTTTTCCTGAACGCAAGACCGCTAACACACATACCAGTCGAAAATATTGATGATGAGGTATTAACTCCCTTTCATGCACTATTAGGACGCTCAGGAGAATATGTTCCACCATACTCCTTAGATGCTAAAGAATTTGATAGAGAGCAGTTCAAACTAATCCAACACGCAGGAAAACATTTTTGGGATCGTTGGAAAACAGAGTATATACCAACTCTCATCAAACGAAATAAATGGACCAACAAGACCGAGCCTATTAAAATCGACGACATTGTATTGATCACCGATGATAACGCAATACCAAATACCTAGCTAAAAGGAAAAGTTATTAAAGTGAATACTGCAACCGATGGACAAGTACGATCGGTAGAAATTCAACCTACCAAAGGTGTGATGAAAAGACCGTCGATAAAAGTTGCAGCTTTGGATGTATCTGGATTGCCTGAGAAAACAATGGATGCTAAGATTCAAAAGGCAACTGTTCTTCATGCATCACATTGCGATTCACCCAAAGTAGATCGAAAATTTCCAAATTGGGGAAAACGAAAAACGGTAGACGAAGAAGAGATTAAAGCCACTAGAGACAAATATAGTTCAAGGAAACGAGCCCGAAATAAATCACCAGGTTCGTTAGGAAAAATTATGCTGGCAACAACCGCGCTATTATCTATTGCTAACGCGATCAACATAAAACCGATCGAAGAAGAAGGATTAATTTTCGATCACGAAGGAACATGCCTTCTACAACGAGGCTTGTGGAAAACCAACATCAACACCGGGATTTCTCCAACGAAAGATGTCGAGGTAATTAATCACATACATCAAAATCTTACGATGGCGCTTAAGGAAATGGAGAAACAAACTAAGGACCAAACTTTACATCAAATGACCATATCTATCGGACATCAGTGCGATGAAGCAATCCAGGAAATACAACAATCAACTAGATCGCGCCGAAGCAAGGGAATTTTTGGTTTCCTTAAGGACATATTCTTCGGAGGAGACGATATCGACGAAGCGATAGAGGCGATGAGGATCCAAGAAGACAACAAAATTCATCACGTATCGGAATCAGTACAAAAGGTATACGAAAAAGCTCAAGCGATGAGCAAACAACTCAAAGGCCAAATAGACAAAGTTTATGACGGTATACATTCTCTAGATCACAGTTATTCTATATATGACTCAGAGCTCTTGTCAATAAGTATAGAAGGGTTAGAACATTTCCGCTAACAAGTAATGAAATTCAGAAAGAATATTACAAGCTCGCTACGTGTTGGTTACGTTTTATTCAATCATCTGTCCTCCACTAAATTTGAAACAAAAGTGATAAATGATACTATAATTCTTGTGATGAATTCGATTCTCATTAGCACCGAAAGTTTTGATATATTTCATGTGATAGCTATTCCAAACACCATCTCTAGAACAAAAATCGTAACAACAAATCCAATGACAGCTATTAATTCAAATGGTGAATATTTTTATCCATCTGCAAAATTAACGAAGGTAAATAAAACACATTCTATGATAAGCCAACCTGAAGTTATACGTAAGCCAGATTGCATAGCAGCAACTTTACAACACTTGAAAATTGACGAAGAATGTTCAACAGAAAAGTTACCAAGAAAATACTCTTCACTTGTTAAATTATCGAGGGTCAACACTATTTTATACTATACGAATAATCCCAAAGAAATGATCATTCACTGTTCAAATACAGTAATTTCTCCGCCATATGAAGCTGCAATTGTAACTATGGATTCAGATTGTAAGATTATATCTAGTACCAAAACAATATTTGCAAATATGAGGAATGAATCGAAAAGGACATTAACATTTTTCCAACCAAAGTCTATAATTCAATACGATAAGAATATCAAAATCAAAAACATTCAGGAACAAAAACCTACAGTTTACGACGAGATTGAAGATGTTAACGATATTAACGATAGTAACCCTACCTTTCATACATATCATCCGTATTCATGGGTTGCAATGATTTTAATTTTATTGATGATTATAATTCTCTGTATCTGGATTTATTGTAAATATTTTAGAACAAATCAACCCGCTACACAAGCAAGCATACAACTAAATGAAATGAACTCTCCAATTCAACGTAGACAATTTAGATCCGTGGCCTATAATGAAGGAACTAGAAATGTTATATCAAGGGAAGAGGCTTAACGTACAATTCCAATTCAATTAGAAATTTTATAAATCTATGGATAGATTTATCAGGGTGGGAATGTTACGAATAGCAAATAATGATCACTCTAGAAACCAGAACCACCCAACATTATTTATTTGCTTTCAGTCTAGCCAAAGTATCCCAAATTTATTATTCCAAAAAAATGTGCATAGCGATACAGATTGTGACGCATGCACTGATATTGTACAGACGAAAGGAAAAAGGCAATAAAACTTCTTACCCGGAAACGGTTGAAACAATATACGAAATTTCCATACGATCGTCTGTCTGGCACGCCTACGTGTCATAATATAAAAGAGGGATAATGCGGGTGCTTTCATCAGCGCACCACAAAAGGGAAAAGGAAAATAAAACTTGTACAGGCAGAGATAGATAGAATAGGCTGAAAGAGGATAGGTAAACATTAGTTATAAGGAATTCATGTATATATAGTCTAAAATTGCAGAAAATAAATCAGAATTCAGTATCACTCTATTGCAGTACACAGTTGCTACGTGAACTCTTGTGACAAGTCTTATTAGTTCAAAAACAATCCGAACTCACGATATCCGAAAGGCATTTGAAAACACTAAATTTCTACCTTGAGATAGCTTCCCGAGCTACGAGGAAGAACTGGTCAAGAATTGGAAATTTTAGTATTATTCAAAGAGCCCTTTAAAAGTACATTGTTAGCACCAAGTACAACCGTAATTTGTCTCTTTGTAATAAAAAGTCTGGAGGAGGAGTCATTATAGCCGTAAACGCAGACTTTCCTTCAGAAGAAATAGTAACCATGAAACATATAGAATTTGAGCATATATGGGCAAAAGCAGTAATATCAGGAGAAGTGCACATATTCTCCTCTGTGTACTTTCCGCCTGAAAATGCTCACAAAAAATCATTTGAACTGTTTTTTCAAACTGTAGAGTCTATCATGCCAATCATGGAACCTGAAGTAAAACTGAATATTTATGGCGACTTTAATCAACGTAACACCAACTTCATCGTAGACATTGAAAACGAATCTGTCTTACTCCCAGTCGTAGGCGAAAATGAAACACTTCAATACTTCTTTGAAAAAATATCTGAATTTGGCCTGCACCAAATCAACCATGTAAAAAATAGACAAAATTCATATTTAGACCTCTAATTCACGAACTGCTCTGAAGACTTCTGTGTTAATGCATCTTTAACTCCATTATGGAAAAATGAAGTATTTCACACAGCAATCGAATATTCAATTTTTATTCATCAAAACTCTTCCCCGAACGACTTGGAATATGAGGATATGCCGGAATACCATAAAACCGACTTCGAAGAAGTCAAACGTAGACTATGTAGAATAAATTGGCCAACTGTATTGAGTATAGAAGGAAATGTCAACGAAGCAGTGAATAAATTCTATTTAATTGTAACGAATTTAATCTCCGAAACAGTACCAGTAAAAAGAAGAAGAAGAGCTCATGGCGGTCAACAGCCTGTGTGGTTCAACCAACATCTGAAAAATTAAAAAAATAGAAAGCAAAAGGCACATAAAATTTACAAGAAAGAACACAGCATTACAAATCGGCAAAACTATTTGGATATTTGCTCCCAACTCGACATAGCCATTAACACTGCAGATGAAGAATATAATCGTAAAATCGAGACTGAAATCAAGACCTGTGCAAATAATTTCTTCAATTACGTGAAAACGAAATTGAAAAGTAGCAACTTTCCATCCCAAATGCATTTTGACGGACATGTAGGAAATAACAGTACTGAAATTTGTAATTTATTTGGAAAATTCTTTCAAGAAGTCTATACTTCATATTCCGAAACAGACCGCGACCGCCTGAATTTTCATTTATACCTGAATTTTCAAATGACATTTCCGTCCACGGACTATCTGAACACGAAATTACCACTGCACTAAAAAACTTAGACGCATCAAAAGGACCTGGACCGGACGGAATAGCACCAATATTTTTAAAAAATCTAGCAGAAGAATTCACTCTACCATTACTACATATTTTCAACGTGTCTTTGAAAAATGGTACATTCCCAGAAATATGGAAATCATGCTTTTTAGTGCCAATTTTTGAATCAGGCGCTAAATCGGACATCCGAAACCATCGTGGGATTGCCATTATATCATGCATTCCAAAATTATTCGAAAAACTAGTAAATGACAAAATATTTCAGCAAATCAAAAATCAAATAACAAACAAGCAGCATGGCCGCTCAACAACATCAAACCTTTTAGAATTTGTAACATTTACTGTAAATGCAATGGACAATGGCAACCATGTGGAAACACTCTACACAGACTTTAGTAAAGCATTCACCGTATTGACATACCTTTATTACTCTTCAAACTGCAAAAATATGGCATATAAAATAAACTATTGAAATGGCTCGAATCATATTTAACGAGACGTGAACAGACAGTTCGCTTTCAGAATATACTCTCGGAACCAATTTCTGTCACCTCTAGCGTACCCCAGGGTTCCCACTTAGGCCCTCTTCTTTTTATTTTGTACGTAAATGACATTACCTTTATACTCAAGCATCTTAAAGTGCTTATATATGCAGTTGACATGAAACTTTTCATGGAAATAAGAAATGTCAAGGACACTGAAATATTCCAAAACGAAATCAATGTATTCCACACGTGGTGTAGCAAAAGTCTACTCCAACTTAATGTAAAGAAATGCAACTCAATAACCTTCAGCAGAAAAATTTCAAATTTTCCCATAGACATACACTTAGGCAACCAACTTGTAGAAAAATGCAAAATTGTACGAGATTTATACAATACATATGTCAGGCCAATTTTGTAATATTGCAGCATAGTATGGAACCCATACAGTGTCCTGTACGAAGAACGCATCGAATCAGTCCAAAAACAATTTATTTTGTACGCACTTCGTAAACTAAACTGGACGTCATTTCCACTTCCATCGTATAAAGCACGTTGCATGCTCATTAATATACAAACACTCAAAGAACGCCGCGAATTTGCCATGCTTTGCTTTATCAACGATATTATTTCTCAACGTGTACAATCCGCATCATTACTTTCGCAAATAAAATTTTATGTACCTAGCCTACAACTAAGAACTCGTAATTTCTTCCAAGAACAATCTTTCAGGACAAACTATGCTAAAAATAGCCCCATCAATAGAATGATGCGCCATTATAATGAAAATTGTGTAATAATTGACCTTTCCATGTCTAAAAAACAAATCAAATTTGAACTAAACCGTAGAAATAATGCATAGTATATAAGTAAATATTGTAAAACCATTCTAAATAAGTCTACATATGCTTGACAAAATAAATAAATAAATAAATAAGTTGCTAGTACGGAGGGTAAAGATTTCCGGATGTGATCGATTCATGATCGCGCGAACACGCGCGTTTGTAGCTACGTAAGTACTAAAACGTACTTATTACCGGGGTGTTATCGAATTGGTGCGATCGCGGGCGTAGGTGCACGTGGATAATCGCGAAGGGTTTAAACGTACTGCGATGTGCATATCACCCGAATATTGAAAACAAAAAAGAAAATAGCTGTGCACCAAGATTTCCACAATTTCGCACAAGGAGTCACCTTGAAGAGCCACTTTTTATTTCCTCCCCTCACTGGCAAATAGGGAGGAAGGCGAATCAAACTACAATTCAGATAAAGTATAATCGGAAGCACGTTTTGCCTTTCTCAATAGAAAGGTACTGCAAATGCTCTGAAAACGGACGTTTTGACCGAGGCCCGGAGGGCCGAGTGACATATACCAATCGATTCAGTTCGTCGAGTACGGCGAATGTCTGTGTGTATGTGACACATTTTTCTCAAAGTTGGCTAAACCGATTTTCACAAACTTAGTCTCAATTTCTGGTTCCGGAATTACAGGGTGATGAGTAGAATCACACAGCAAATCACGATTTTAACGAATTCTGCGATGAATGTAAAGGTGAAAATTTTTCCAAAATATGACCACAACTGTTTCGATTTCTAGTATTAGGTTACTAACAGCCATTCAAGGTCTCTTTTGCCACATTGGCCAGCACCAGCGGAAGTATCCAAATTCAGAATAAAAGCTATATCGGTTTCTCGGAAATGGTTAAACCGATTTGACGAACTTAGTTTCAAATGAAAGATGTTGCGTCCCCGAAGAGTGATATTAAATTTCATCGCGATCCCAATTCCGATTCCAGAGTTACGGTCTAAAATTTCAACTTTGAAATGTTCATTGTACAATACGTAATGTGTAATACCCTCATTTAATTAAAATCGGTTTTGGTAATTGAATCTGGTATGGAATGAATTTGAACTTAGAATGAATTTAAAATAGAAACTATTTTAAAGCTTCTCGAGAAGTTATGGCTAAACTGATTTACACAAACTTAGTTTCATCTGGATGGTATAACGCTCCCATTAGCTGCAATTGAATTTTCAGTTGATCCGATTTCCGGTTTCGGAGTTACGAGTTGAAGAGTGCGGTCACACAGAAACTTCCCATATAAACTGGCAACACCATGATGTCCAAATGATGTGAAACATGTTAAAGTGTGTGCAAAGTTACTTTAATTTGCGGGTCTAGATCATTAATGATCAATCAAAGTAGCTTTGACCACATTGGCCACCAATGACTGTTCATGATGTCTCCGAGGAACTCGCTATGTTCCTAAGCTAATGTCACACTTATGACATTAGCTTAGGACATTCTTGACCGATTTTTACAAACATAATTTTAAATGAAAGAAATAGTAATTCTATAGAATGCTGATGAATTTAATTCGGTTGACGATTTGTTCCGGAGTTACAGGTTGGTTAGTAAGGTTACACTTAATTACAAATAATTTCCAATTATAATGTAAAGGATGCTGCGATTCAAACTTTAAACTCATTTTTCTCAAAATCAATATTTTGTCACTTAGGTCGGTCTGACTTAACACCGACCATATGATCATATTGC